>NC_039267.1:13527567-13717567 GCF_003368295.1 Carassius auratus
ACATACAAGAAACTCACAACAATAACATTCAAGTACCTACAGATGAGTCTACAGCGTGCGTGAACTCGAGACATAAACACACTCTTACCTGTGACGAATTCTGTGAACTTCACAACAGCTGTCATCGTGCTCTAAACAATGAAGGTTTTCCTGAAATAGAAGTGCTTGCCTTCCAGGAAACAATATGCAAAGTGTTTGCATTGCTTTAAGAACAGATAATGCATAATTTCTCCTCGTAAGCAGACACAAATGAGCTTTATGGGCGCAGATGGCTCGGGGCGCACATTTTAATTCCCTACAACTCTTGAGCCTGTTGTGGAGACCACAGCTCTCTTTTTAGCACACTTTTGTAGCGTTGAGGAATATAAAGAATCACTAGCATTGTTATTTGAAACAGTCAATGAACTAACACCTTGTTTTATTATAAAATGTCTATTTCCTTTTACCAGCCATGGCTGTCCTGAACAAATAAAGATCAGAATGTATATGAGCTTGAGTGTATAATACACAGCCAGTGTAGGAACATAGAGGACTGTGTCTAAGTGAGAATATTTGATATGTGAAAACAAGTCAGTGAGGCAGCCGAGGGTTTGCACATGATCTCCACTTTCAGGAATGTGCTGAAACTCAATCCATCGTCTTAAGCTGGATTTCCATACACTAACATTACCCACAGAGCTCAGCAGACCTTAATTGACAATGCAGGATTATGAGCATGAACATAATTTCATCTGCGCCGCTGGGGATCATATCAAGTGACACATCCAATTTCAAGACTGCAGACTGATGAGCTGTTTTATATAAAGATTAGCAAAAGATTACTTAATTTAGGGGGTAAATCACGCCAGATAGATAAATAGATAGATAAATAAACAGACAGGTAACAGACAAACAGATAGAGAGAGATAAATACAAGAAATCAAAATATTCAAATAATATAAAATATTTTGCAAATATTAAACAAATGATTCTGGTTTGGTATTTTAATATTATATAAATTTTTTAAATATTATTTATGCTATTATTATGGTTACTGCTAACAGGTGGCATTATTTTCCGTAATTATTATTTTTGAGTTGTTTTATATTTCTTACCACTAGATAGCGCTCACACAACATTGTTTCTCACATAGCTTACATACTCTTAACTAGAAGGAGCTGGCATGAACTTTCACATCCTGGTCTCTTTGTCTGCCTGATTTGCATAAGAGATAAGTTTTAGGTCAACAGTGCTGGCTCCCGACGATACTAATTTGCTTCCTGTTTGAACGTCTCCTCCTGTTGCACGTCTTGTCAACACTTTTTTGAGTTAAGCAACCGTAAGAAAATGACTTGTATGTTTTCAAGCATTATATCAGGTATCATTACTGCCTGAAGCAGTTATCACACGCATCTTGCAGGTGGTCACGTCCACGATTCAACATAATCTCTCTATTGACAAAGGCAGACTGCAGAGGGTCACATTCAAGGTTTCTAGGAACTGTCTGATGGACTCATCAGATCTACTCGAAAGCTCATATTTAGGCCCGTTAAACTTTCCGAATCACTGCTTGGTCCACATGGAAAAAATCAATGCAACCAGACACCAAGCCGACTAAACAAACCTGCGCAAGCACGACGTTTATCGTGTCGTGTTGTAGATGGCCAACAGCTGTCATGAACGCATTGTTTTGTTTTCTACTAAATATTTTTGCCCTGCCATTTTTCCAAAAAGAGGGAAAATATAGTAAACAGCTGGCCTGCAGGTTAACCTCCCCCCAAATTAGTTCCATATGTGCTTAAACACTTTATAGAAATGTATTACAAGGTCAATTTAGTTCGAGAATAAAGGACGTGGGTTCAAAGGAAATGTGGAAGAGTAACTTCACAGTCTGGCGTCAAGGGATATTTGTTCCCGTGTAGTCAGATTACAGGCAGCTACGCATTGCAGAGATGAATAATGCAGCAGGTGTCTGTCCTACCTGGAAGCTGACGGCCCCACCTGGTTACTATAGTGATAGACAACAGCGCCAGAAGGCACAAAGGTGTGCGTCTCCGCTCTTTACTCTCCCCGCGTGTGTTTGGAGGAGGGGGAGGTGGGAACCAACGGTGGATCACGTACACCTCATGTTCTGAGAGAATAAGGGACAAGAGACGGACAGGTGGCACCATTCATGCTTGGGTCTTTCAAAATTCAAGCCATCTTTTGAAAAGGGAAACGTAGGCCAGACAAGCACCAGAGAGAAAGGAAAACTTTAGCTGATAGCAAAGCATGCCGAGGCATGTCGATTTCTCCCAGCAGAGCTTCTAGAGACAGGAGGATTTGAACCTGTGGCTCTACTAGTTCAACTAGTCAATCTTGAATGAAGTACAGCAGAACATACTGGATATGTCAAAACAGACAAGGGAGAGACTGTTATGGTCTTTAGAATCTAATTCTTTACATGTTTTTTTTTTTTTTTTAAACTCTTTGTGCGTGCTTTTATACAATTAATCTTTTTACTGACAGTCATTACAAAGTCACAGTATCACATGCAGTGAGGGGCGCACCCGTCGATTACCACATCACCGCATGCCTGAAGTGTGAGTCCATCACAGACACGTGCCTCTCCTTCAGGTAAACATCACTCACAGTTGGTGAAATTGAAGCCAGTGACCTTTATTTGGCCTTCTTGAGACTTGGAATTAAGAGGTTGGTTTTATGCAAATGAATGGCATTTGATACGCTCCACGCCATATTTCACATTTATTCGATGCATTTACATCATTTGACATGAAACATTTTCATTTCTGGCACTGTTGTCAACTCATTTTAAAGGGATAGTTCACGCACATATGAAAATTCTGTCATTCACCCTCACGTTGTTCCAAACCTGCAAGTCCTTCGGTCATCTTCGGAACACAAATTAAGATATTTTGATAAATTCAAAGAGATCTCTGACACTCCCATAGACGTCCCAAGCATACTACCGCAGTCATGTCTAGAAACGTAGCAAGGACATCATTAAAATAATCCATGTACATTTACATATTTAGCTGAGGCTTTTATCCAAAGCGACTTACAATTGCTATGTATGTCAGAGGTCGCACGCCTCTGGAGCAACTAGGGGTTAAGTGTCTTGCTCAGGGACACATTGGTGTCTCACAGTGTATTCAAATCCCGTCTCTCTCATACCAAAGGCATGTGTCTTATCCACTGCGCAAACGCCACCTTTTTATTTGACAGTGTTTCAACTGTAATTTTACAAATCTACGAGAATACTTTTTGTTCGCAAACAGAAATAATGATTTTATTCAACAATAACACGCAGATATGTTGCGTGCCTTGATTTGAAAGAAAACAACGTATCCGTGTGTTGTGGCTGACAAAGAACAGCATATGTTGTTTACATTGAGTGGATACTCTCTAAAATGGCGCCAGGGTGATGCGCAGGAGACGAACTGTCGAATAAAGTAGGTTTTTTTCATATTCTTTGCGCAAAATTACGGTTGAAACCAATGATGTCACATGGATTATATTAACTTTGCTACGTTTCTGGACCCTGACTGTGGTAGTATGCTTGCTGTCTATGAGAGGGTCAGAGATCTCTTGGAATTTATAAAAAAATATCTTAATTTGTGTTTCAAAGATGAACGAAAGTCTTACAGATTTGGAACGACCCAAGGGGGAGTAATTAATGACAGAATTTTCATTTTTGGGTGAACTATCCAATTAATTATTCAGCCTCACGTCGTTCCAAACTCGCAAGAACTTCATTCATCTTTGGAACACAAATTAAAATATTTTTGATGAAATCTGAGAGCTTTCTGACCCTCCATAGACAGCAATGGAACTGACACATTGAAGTCCAAGAAAGGTAGTAAGGAAATCATAAAAAATAGTCCATGTGACATCAGTGGTTCAAGCATAATTTTATGAAGATACATGAATATTTTTGTGTACAAAGAAAACAAAAAATAATACCTTTATTCAACAATTTTTTCACTTCCATGTCAGTCTTCGACGCATGCAAAACATATTCTTGTAGCTTCATAAAATGAAGGTTATTAATGTAATTAATGACAGAATTTTCATTTTTGGGTGAACCACCCCTTTAAAAGGAATCCATCACTTTATCAAAGATTTACTTTGAAAAGTTGAAATGAGTGAACATTTTGTGAATATTTAATCAATAATATTATTGTCATAGTACATTTATATACCGGTTTAGTTTTTTAGATTATTTAGTTTTAGGGTAGGGGTGAAACATATATTATAGTGAAAATGTAAATACATCTACAATTGTGAAGATTGTCTAAAGATTATTTAAATTTCTAATGCTGCCCATATCTAAATACTTTTTCACCTTTAAGATACAGTCACTTCCATGGTGTATGTTTTGCACATCAAAACGTTCCAAAAATTGCATGTGTAAACATTATGTATGAATACCTATGAATACTACTGAGATCAGGTTGGAATTACTTTGAAATACTTTTTCCTTAATGGAACAATAAACTATATTCTGAAATATGTACATACTACATTTTCCCATAAAAAAAATAAAACTACTAAAATATCTAAGAGAAAATTAATTTACTAATTGTCTCATTTAATGTTTCGCCAATTGATGCTCAACAGAGCATATGAAATCAAGTTCTATAATACCTCAAAAGATGTCCATTTATTGGTTAAAAGAGACTTTAAAGAAAACTATCTGCTGTACTATAATTAAATACTTGCTATTTATATGTTGTTAGGAAATACACAAATATTCTAAATGCTCTTTAAATGGAGAAAGGCTGGTTGCTAAAGGTAAATATATTAGCAATGGCTAGCTAAAAATGCTAACCAGCCCTGCAGTGCCTCATACTGTTGTTTACGGTTTAGACTAGCTCACATTTCTTAAAGCATGTGGAAAGCATTAGGATTAACCACAGTTTTCATGTCATGTCATCAGGACACACAACATTACTGATGGAGAGGATTTCATTAATTTAAGGATGGAGTGATGGGAACGCTTTGTCAAAGGTTAGCACTGAATGATACAAAACATTGTCAACTGGAACACAGATGTGAAATTCAAGCCTTTCTCCTCGAACAAAATGTGAAATATGACATGACAGAGTGCTTTGGATGCACTGTGGGATTTATAAAGTGGGCCAGGATGCCTTTCCCCCCCTATTCCTATAAGAAAAAGTGTTAACACTTTTAGATTTCTCTATAGCACAGATGCAATCTTTTTTTATTGTTGGGTCTCATAATTAACCATTTAACTCAAATCAGTCTTTCCACATAGTTGTGTATGTACTCTTTGTGCCAAGACTCCCATTTTAATTGTCAGATGTTCAAAAAAGTGGTTGTGTTGACTGAGCACAACTCAGCAAGCCCTAACAAAGCAGTAAAAACAACAGTAATGAGGATTACAGCTTGTTTCCTGTGTGGAATTGTGGGGGCTGGGACGGGTGGGAGGGAGCGAACACGGGAGACGGACTGGGAGAGGTGTCATATCACTCTCATGAGAGACCTACTGTAATTACACAGGATGTTTTGTGTAAACAATGGTGCCGTTTCCATGCTGATCCTTGGTGTTTTCTTGCTTTTTATAAGTAGACTTTCTTCTGATACTCACTGTGTTGATGAATTGTCATACTTCAATATCTCTTCCAATGAAACTCAAGATGTCCAATATGATTTTTGATGATGCCACTGCTTAGCCACTCATGACAAAGATGGCCCATTGCTGTCCATCTAAATTATTCATTTATATAATTTGGCGATTAAGAGTTTTATAAAGTCTACATGCTGCCAAGTAAAGCATCAACTTCCTTCTCAGTTTCTCAGATGCTAGATTTTTAAATTTTCTAATGAAAAGCCCCAAGTCTCCATGATATTGTAGTCCTTAGATAAGTCCTGATCTATTATTTCTGATGAGAACCCCCAAGTCTTCATGATATTCTCATTCTTAGATATGGCCTGATCCGTCCATCAAGCTTACCAGGTAGATACCGCAAATCAAATCTCTACAGTTCGTCCAGTCTGTAGCACCATGAGCAACTGAAATAGGGATTCATGCATAAGCAACCGTTTAAGAAAACAAACAAAACATATTCTTTAGATGATATGTAGGTATTTTAATGACTCTCCTCTGTTCCTAACCTTTGCTGAGGGGGCTGAACCATCAAAACAAAGCAGGTGTTCTGCATTGACAAGAAACATACAAATGGGTGGTGTCCTTTCTGTTCTGCTCCCAAGGTGTAGCCATTTACATGTCCTGCACCAGATTGGTTGGGGGCTGGTGTCTCGGGAGCAGAGGGGTGGTGGAGGAGGAATCAGCAGCCTAACCAACCACCTGTCTCTGGGTCTTGGGAAAAAGGGGATTTGCCCCTGAAACCATGAGGCCTCATGGGTGGAACAACCTCAATGTGTCTTTGCAGGACCAACCTACTTCCCTTTCTTTTGCTCTCTCTCCGCCTTCAGCACTGTGCAGAGCTCACGTTTAGGGTAAACACTTCTTAGAAATTCTCCCTGTGGGTTACCTCATTCCATGAATCCCCCTCTTTGAGTTTTGGAAAGGGTGAAGGGGAACCCTAGTGAGCCGTGTAATTGTATGTTCCAATCCCTTTCTACTCGGAGAACAAAGTTGGACAAAAGGTCATGCCCCCAAACAGGACACTTGGCTGAGCGAGGGAAAATCCCTCTGTAGAGGCTTCCTCTTGCTCACTAACTTGGAATTGATGAGTTGTGAAAGATTTGATGGCTAGTGAGTTGTGGGAGCCCTTATATCTGGAACTGGAGGCTCCTTCTGTGAGCCTAATAACTTTTTAAGTAAACAAAAATAACATCAGATGTTGGTGTAGGTGCCAATGGCTATTAACCTAGAAGTCCTCTGACCTGTCACCTGTCAGCAATGGAGTGACTTCTCTCCTCAGTGTGAAGGTCTGCATTAAGCCCTTCTCTGTTTTCTTTCAGCAGTGGTCTCTTTGGTGTTAGATTTTATGCTAACTAAGTCTACTCCCAAGGTTCAATTCAGGGTGACGTGCCTTGCCGAAATGGGAGGAGAAAACTCTCAGGCTTTTCATCTCCAAGTAAGCTGTGTAAACTTCTAGAATCAAACTAACATCTGCAGTCATGAGAGCCAGATGTTATATCCAAGAGGGCTGGACTAAACACACTATTTTGCGTTTTTTCTTTCTCAGCTCTGGTTTAAAGAGATTTTGGAAACTGCCATTTCAAGATCTCCCAAATCATGCTAAAGAGATATTTCTGATAACTTCCATTACCATTTACTATTTCCAAATTTCTTTCTCCTGTGAAACATGAAAGGAGACCTTTTTGAGACTGCACTGGTTGCTCTTTTCCAGTCAATGCCAATACTCAACAAGAACTGAAAAAATGGCATAGAAGTACTTCATACGACTTGTGTACTATATTTTGATTATTGAATCAGATATAGCTCAAATGAATTCATTTGTTTGTGTTCTAAACAAGAAACCTTTTTTTTTTTTTGCATTCGCACCAGAGTTACTACTCGACTGATGTTCATATCACCAGCTGACTGCTCTGAGCAACAACAAATCTGCTGTATGGGTCATTTCCAAGAATGCAAGACAACAAGAGGCAAAAATAGACATGTCTGCTGTCTGTTACTCACGAGAGAGTCATATGGCATTACTACACATGTCTATATCGCACATGTCTACACTAACCAGCATATAGCATCCTATAACTAACCTAAATTACTATGAGACAAACCCCATTTCAAACCACGGCCAAGCTCACATGCATTTTACAGTAACAAACTCTCCATTATATGACCATAATGTAAATGAACGTCAACAAGAGAATATAATCACCAAAGATCTGTATCAGTCTCTGTAATGCTTGACTGGCTCACGAGACAAAGACTGACTAGACTGGGATTATTGTGTAAAACAAAGCATGAGCAGTCAATATTTGTTCTGCCTAAGTCAAATGATGTTGTCAGCTACTAGAACTAGCCAAATAAAGCTTTGTCGTTAGGTTACAGAAGCTTTATCATTCTTAACATGGCATCTCAAAGTCCCATAAATATTACAGAACTGCACTACAACTGAAGTATGATACCTCTAAACATTGTATATGCCATACGCAAATAATCAATTAAGATGTTTCCAGTTTAGCCAAGGATTTCATTTGCTAAATGGAGGAGACGAATGTGGGTCAGTGTGTTGAGACTGCAAACCACATAGCTCAGCTCGAATTCTTGGTGATTTGTGGTGAGCCTCAGCGCCATTTGGTAGATTACACTACATGTTAACAGAACAAATCTGAAATGCAGTCTTATGCTTTATTTCACATTAACACAATCTTGTTTACATGCACCATTTTATTTTTTGCTGCTTGTTACGTACCATAGTTGTTGACAAAGACGAGACCTGCAATTGAACTTTAAAGGTTGATGTGAACAGATTGTGACTGCAGAGAAACCCAAGTAATTGTGGGTCCGCTGAAAGCCCAAAACGCGAAACAAATATGCCTGCTGTCAAGATGGATGCAGGAGGGTTATTATCTAGTTCTTAACAGAACATTTGGGTGGAGAAGACACTGAAGTCAATTGTTGTTTATCGTTGGAGCACCAGCACCGTCTCGGCAAGCAACAGTTGAGATGAAACGATAAGAAACGAGGGACATGCAAAGAAAAAAAAACAATTGGATATGCACAGAGGAAGATCTCTAGTCTGATGAGGACTGAACCTTCATCCTATTTCTCTGTTGCCAATATTGCTCTTTATCTGGTTTGACATATTTGTAGTATTTGCAGATGAAAGAGCAAGTCAAAATATTGATTTCATATTCATGATTGTGATTTTGTGGCCTATTTTGAATGTTATGCAATAAAACGACAGTGTACTGATGACAAGATTGCATTATATTGCATCGTCCTCATGGGCTGCATGAAAAAAACCAAACATATTTAGTCCAATTCATGGACTCATATGAACTGATTCATTTTAGTGAATCGAATCCAAATGGCCGGATCAATATAATCCAATTGATGAACAAATTAGTGACTCAAAAACAAAACAAAACAAGTGTACATGTATTTTCACAACTTTCCACTTTCTTATTGAGTTCTTGTTTACTGAAAGTTTATCTTTTTTCCCAGAAAAATTGTTTCATCAGCTGAACAATCAGTATATTGTTAAACAACACTGAACACACTGTACTTCTATCTCTCATAGCCTCATTTTAATTCATGTCAAAAAAAAATTAAATATGGCACAACACTGGCTAAGGTCAGTTCCAAAACAAATTCATTTTGAGGCAGTTCTTTTCACGAATAGTTCAAAAAGATGAGTTACTGGTTTGTGTCAGAAAAACACTGTGCTGTATAATTTACAGCATTAGCGGAGAGTAGACTTCTTTCGTAAGCTAACAAACTGGACAGTACAAATGAAATGTTCTCAGATGAACTGGAATCAAATCAAAGCAATTTAAATATAGAGGGCTTGTAAATCAGAATCTAATTTAAATCTGCAAAATTGTACCGATATCCAGTCCTTGCAGATAAAATGCATTCATCAGATACTGAGGTGGATCAAAGGCGAATAGAACTACACAGTGAAAAACACTGCGCAGAAACTAGGGACATTCATAAAACATGTCCATCTTTAAAGCTTAGACTTTGATTCTACATTTCAAATATAACAGTCAGCGTAAAAATGCAAGGCCGATTTCATCCGAGCCATGGATTGGAGTCGGTCTGTTAGCATCTGTTTAATCTTGCTGATGATAGCTGTCTTGCCTTGTATTTATGGTACCTTATCTGTGGATGTATATTATCTGAAGCACAGATGGTGTGTGTGAGAGGGGGATGGGGGTCACAACAAATGGGAAGGAAATGTCGTAATTGGCTATGCTTCAGTAGAGTGGACTGAATATACCTGCTCAAGTTGACTATGGGCAAAGGCTAAATGAGATTAGCGTGTGCCATGTGGTATCTGTGGAAAGGAGACCCAATGTACTTGATTGTTTTAGCCTTTAACTGAACCCTAAAGCTTACATTCATGATATCTAAATATATATCTAAATATATATATACATACACACACACAAACACACACACACACACACATATTCAGACAAAATAACACATTGAGATTTTGTTAGTCATCTGCATGACTAAAGGCTGTCCCTGTTCACAAATATTTGACCCACTTTCACAATGTCCTGAACGTTGTGCACTTTAGAAGAACCTAGCAGAGAGCTAGCAGCAACATATTTCAGAAAGAGGAATTCCCAGTGACAATATTTAGTGTTTAGTTGCTATGCAGCCTAAAAGGAACACAAATTTTCAAATAACATTTTGGATATTCCCATTACTTAGCAACTCCATTTACTCTGAATCTAAATTGTATCGAAACAGTAGGCTATAGAATGAATAAACCATGTAATGCATTATTATTGCTATACTAAGAGTTGAATGAACACCTGACTACGCATCAATGTTAAAATGTTTAATTATTGATAGATATTTATTGATAGATTTAATTTTATATCAATATGGCACAACATTATCCTATTTAAAATGAACGAGTTAGGTCAAAAGTAATCATAAAGTAGTCTGATTAAATTACTTAAAATGTATAATGTATTGAAATATAGATTTGATCATGTAATTTGGAATCAGAAATGGACAACAATTTGTAAGCAATCTACACATTATGCATCGCTATCCTAACCCCACAGATAAGAATGATATTTCAAATCATGCAACTTTTTGAGAAGAAGTGTGCTATTACTTTTTCATCAGACTTGTGATTTTCATATGCAAGATCATAAAATAATCCCATAAAGATTGTGATTGGGATCTTTTAACATCTGGGCACATACAAAAGCACCCAAGACACCCTAGTAACACCCCAGCAACATGCTAAAAACCACTGTACTAATACTATAGCAACAACCTACAACTACCGGTACCTGACCTTGTGGCCGCAAGTTCTGGACATTGAGCAGCATTGTATTTTCTACAAAAAATCTACAAATTTCAACAGACTTCTTGTGCAACACAGTCTCCTAATGTTCAAGGACAGGAACTGAAAGTGTTGCAGTTTCCATGAGAAAACAAAAAGCAATCTAATCAGTATTGAGTCAAGTGACTACTGTAGCACTGCGCATCTATAAGAGATAGCAACCATTTCAGAGATGAGTCTTTATTTATTTTTATTTTTTTCTTTATAACTTTACAACCATTGCTTTTTCATCCAACACACATTCAGCCTGGGTAGTTTTATTTTGATATGACAAAGCATTGCTCAGATATGATCCAGAATCTAATGGCAGTACAAAACGGCCTCATGGGTAATAAAAAGTGAGGCCCATAGGCAGAGCCTCTGCTTTTCGTGACTCAGAAGACTCATCACAGAGTTGTCAGTCCTGTTCTACTGTCTGTCTGGGTCTGCTTCAGAGGGACACACTCCTTCCGTAGGGGCTCCTGTCTCACTGGTAATTGTAAGTGGGTGTGTGTTTGGGGTTGTGCTGCAATTTGCATGGTGCCTGTTGTCTGGGTGAGGCTCTGACTGAACTGACTGAACTGAGACCCAGTGATGTTGGTCACTTCCATGGGTCTCATAATTGCCGGTTTGCTAAGAGAAACAAGATGCACTGTTTCTTTATGTAGACATATGTAGACATGGGGTTGTGAAGAAGTGGAGGGTCTCCTGCACTTAAGTTTATTTTACACAAGCACAATAAATTATCTTAAAGAAAAAACACTAATGCTAAAATTATTACTAAAAGTGTTTTTGTGATATATAAACCTAAAAAGTGATACATGACGGTTGTCAGGCTTAATCGATGTACCGCCTGAAAAGGAAAACTTTAAATATATTTACACTGTAAATTTATATTCGGTTGAAAAAATGGTAGCAAAAACTCATTTTAAAAAATTGATGGCCAACACTCATGTAGATGGTCCACAGGGTCATACAAGCAAAGACAAAACACCTTCAGGGAACACTGGGACACAAAATTAATCCTTTAAAAGCCTTAAATATCAGAAATGAAACACCCTAATATACATCACGGATAAAAAAAATTTGAACAAAGACAATTATTTACATAAAATATAGTCATGTGTCACACAAGGACTTCTGGGAATGTCATTTTGCTGGTTTTCACTTATATAGTAATTAATCATTTTTACTAACAAAAACTAAATATCAAATTAATTTAGAGTAAAATAAAATAAAATGTAATGTGAAGTTAACAGAATTTACAATTTGCCATGGCATAGGTAACTTAAAAAAAAAGGTTTTCAGCATTTTTACAGTGACTTAGCAAAATTGTTTTAAAAAGTTAACATGATATTTCATATATATGAAAATGCCACTAAATTTTGATTTCGAACTTGGAAGGAAGTGGTTTGCTGCACATTAAACACCTATTCGTTTAGTGTTTTTTTTTTTTTAATGATCTGCTACTTAAGCTTTTTATTATTCTTAGACAAAATTTCTGAACGTATCTCCTCATAGAGCTTTCAAGCTAGAACCACCAAACCCAGCCCAGCTCTTCAGACTGATCCGATTTATGTGTGATATATATTTTCAAGACTGATTTGATTTAAGGTTTTCATAAAAATTAAGAATAATATAATAAAAATCCCATAGATTTATTGACGGAATGTTCAGATGAGCCAAGACTATTCAAACTCCAACTGTCAAAATTCAAATCTAAACAAACTGAAGCCCATTAGACTCAATCAAGCTTCCCTTCTATGTACTTTTTCTAATCAATTTAAACTCATTCAAACTCATATAATATTTCTAATCAATCTATCTTAGCGACAAGCTAATCATAGAAGTAACATACTAACAACATGCTAGTAGCATGCTAATCATGCTAGAAACATGTTAGCAACATGCTAGTAACTTGGTGAGCATGCTAGCAACCTGCTAGTAGCAAGCTAATCATGCTAACAACGTGCAAATGAAATGCTAATCATGCTAGAATGCTCATGCCAGTGGCATAGAAACACACACCTGCATACTCTCAGCGCATTAACTCTGCTTACTTCCTACTGAAGTCTACAAAAATATCTAGGTGAGTTGTTTGTTACTGAATATGTTTGTCTGTGTGCAATACACAGGGGAGCCAAGTCAGGTTTGTCTCTATGCAGCAACACCCCAAACTCCCTAAAGACTACAACGCTGAACCCAGCAATTGAGAGATCCACCTCCCTCCTCTGTCTGTCTCTCTCTCCCTCCTCCTCTCTGTCTGCTATCCTCCCCCTTCCTCTGGGGCCGTGCCAGGATCCCACTGCACCCGAGTGTAAACTCCAGCAGAAGCTGGTGAAAGGCGATCACATCAGCATTACTTTGCATCACGTTGTTATATTAGGCTAATGAATGATATCAGCGGTTGCTCTAATAATGTAACCAGATACACATTATGCAACGCTGCAACTGCAGGGCATGTTAGTACGCAATTGCAAACTGCGTGTGGCATTATGGTTAAAGAGTTTCCTGAAAACAACAGGTGTGGATGTGAATCACACAAACTGAAGTATGTTTACAAAGATCAAGAGTAATGCCAAAATAGGCTTACAGAATCATTTATAATGATATGGGGATTTCTAAGCATCAAGTGTTGATTTAAATGTTGGCTTTCACCTTAAGAGACACATGAGGATAAACATAATATTTACCTAGGTGAATCTGGAAAGAGATGTGCTTGACTGACATGGCTTTGTCTAAATAAATGTAAAAAAAAAAACAAAAAAAAAACTACAAACTGAAATCATTTTACATGCTACAAGAGACTTTATGCATGTATGTACAGTATTAAAAATGGATTCAAAATTCGATTTGACATTTGCTAAAGATTAAAGTTAACAGTACTGTAAAATTATCCACTAAAATACTTATTTAGAACTGCTTTGAACTGTTAATGCAAACAGAGATTGATCTGTGCACATTTCTCTCCTGATTCAGCCGAGATGGCCTTTTCACCAGAGAAAGCAATGTTATGAATAAAAGACTCGTATTTTAACCAAAATCAATGGTTTGAAGTTATAAATCTCCTAAATATAAACACGCAGCTTCACAAAATGTTGGACTGGAGTGGTGTGGATTACTTGTGGATAACAATGATGTTTTTATCAGCTGTTTGGACTCATTCTAATGGCACCCATTCACTGCAGAAGATCCACTGGTGAGCAAGCCATGCATTGCAAACATTGAAAACATGACACTGCCATTAAGTTTAGTGTCGACTCTGAAAGTAGAACATATGCAGTCAATACTAGCACTAATGGATACAGAAATAATGTTTAGTACTGCACTACAAACTATTTCTTACAGTATACTGACTAACACTGTATGTATTGATACTGGGACCTGTTGATGATATAGTTATCTACCCATTGCTCCCTCTAACCTAGTCTACATTTATAATTTGCATAACTAAACTAACTTGAGCTTGTGCAACTTTGGTTTGGTTTTGCATTTCCACACTAATAAGATTCTTATTTAAGTAGACTCATGAACTAAACAGAATAGGATAACCACTTCCTGGTAAGCCCTTCTGTAGAATCAATGCATCACGTATGACGTTGTGCACACGTTCCCACATCCGACCTAGACAGTCATCTGATGCCCGATAGATATCTCTTTTATAACGATGTTTGTTGGGAGTGCGAAATGGATGCTGCTCGTTAGGCTAGCATCGCGTGTCTAGCAGAGCAGTCTAGCACAATTTGGTGACGCAAGGGAGCTATTAATATCACAGGAACGGGATGTACTCACTTCTGCGGCGGGTCACTTGAGGACAAACACAGTGCACAACATATCTGGAACATTTAAGGTTTTGATAAGGATGCGAGAAAAGATATAAGTTTTCTCGCTGGAATACGACACGTTCGTCGTGTAAGACATCGCGCACTGGGTTTGAGGAAAGAGTTGAACGCTGCGTAGCCCCGATGAGCCTCGCCCACTTTTGAACCCGTTGACACGCTTCACTCCGATCAAAACAACCATACAAAGAATGTGCACACGACGGGGGAGGGATTTGTTTTCAGTCTGAGGGGTAGAATACATATTTGTGGCTACCATTATGGTACTATTTGAAACTAATTGTTCATGGACGGTGCAATTAAAAATCTATTTTAGTAGTATATAAATAATTTTAGGATTAAAGGGAATTTCAAATTAAGGGATAGTTCACCCCCGAATTAAATGTAGGCTATGGCATCACTTACCCTCTTGATCAAAAAGAACTTTGTTTTCAAATATAAATTGAAAGTGGATGGGGACTGGAACTGTAGGCTAAAAATTTGAAAAGTCCAAAGTAGTAATGCTTTTGTTGTTGTTGGGTTGGAGATTTTTGTTGATGAATCAGATGATTTGGATTAATTACATATTTCACATGCATATTTTTCCAATAATAAATTAATCAATTCTGAGTCGAATGAAGCATGTATTAAAGCAACACTACACTATTTTTGAAAATAGGCTCATTTTCCAACTCCCCTAGAGTTAAACGGTTTTTGAATCCATTCAGCCGATCTCTGGGTCTGGGGGTAGCACTTTTAGCTTAGTTTAGCATAGATCATTGAATCGGATTAGACCATAAGCATCTCGCTCAGAAATTACCAAAGAGTTTCTATATTTTTCCTATTTAAAACTTGACTCTTCTGTAGCAACATCGTATACTAAGACAGACGGAAAATGAAAAGTTGCGAGTTGGAAAACAGTGGAGTGTTCCTTTAAACTCACCGCAACAACGATAATCCCAGTAGAATAGAAATAAAGCCATGGATCCGCATCATCTCTTGTTTTAATATGTATTTCCCAGGACACAATATACAACAATTACCCCATCACATTAATAATGCAAAGGAGATAGAGCAAGTATTTTCTATTTACTCTATTCTACTTATTATTATTATTATTATTATTATTATTATTATAAAAAATGCTGTGTTAGACTAACTTAAACGTATTGCTCTTTTGTTGGTTTTGATTGCTTATATTGTCCTCATTTTTGGATAACAGCTTTGGATAATAGCATCTGTTAAATGCCTAAATGTAAATGTAAGTAGAAAATACAATATTACTATAATAAGACTAATAATGATAATTCACGTTGAGGGTCATAATGCCCAGCCAGCACCAAAGGGACAGAACAGAAAAACTTACTGAATTATGCCACCATTTAAAATAAAACAAACTATTTGTGATGATCCGAAGCTGATGCAAAAGCAAAAAGTCGTGTCTGTGCTTTGTAGCAGTTCAAGCATTTTCATAGTATCTAATTTGTAAAAAAGACTTCCCGATTCCCAAACTTATTCTTGTTCAGTATGGCAGCCGAAAGGATTGGTCAACTGGTTTTATTTTTAATTGCCACAATATGTTTTACAATTCTAAATTTCAAAGCTTAAGGCTAAATATTTTCTGAATAAATAAACAAACCAAAAAAGTGATCCAATCGTCTCTGCTTCCTCCCTAATTCTCAGAGCTCTTGTTCAAGATAACAGACATTATTACCTGCTTATTTTACCTCACTGTGTTGTGCAACTCGATAACAGTGGTTTTGTGTACACTGCTTGATTGTTTATGTCTCCAAAGTCCAATTCTGAATGCAAAGAGCTTGAGTCAGATATAGTTGAGTGACTAATGAAGGCCATAATAACAAATACTTTACAACCTCAGCATGTGAGAACATGCAATGATACCTATACCTCCAGCACTCAGTAAAAATATGTCATAAAAACCATGCATTACACAACAAGGATGAGGTCAGCTAAATAATTCTGTAATTAAAGCCAAAGTACTGCTTGTTTATTGAAAAATTATTTTATGTGTATATTTCCCATATTAGATTTACCATTTCACATGGCTACTTACAAAGACTGTTTATCACCGTCCTTTAGGGTCATTTTTGAGCAAATTAGGCTCTGAAATTCAGAGCATTCACACATATAGCAGCTGCATTTCTCATTTTGGTTTCATAAGATTTCCTGACAAACAATATGTTTGAAAGCACAAATGCACACCCACTGCAATGGCTTCAAATAATCTAATTCGAAATATAGATTTTTACTATGCAGACCTATGGAGTTAAAGTTTCCATAAAGAGTCAGTGGTCACTTTATGTCTGTGTTTAGCCTTGTTTTATTGTGGTCAGTTGGTCTGCCTTCAGAACATTTTCTTAATGCTAAAAATCCCTTGAGAATACATCAATAGGAACAATACAGTTTTTTTTGTTGTGATTTAAATAATGATCTAAATCTAAGAAGTTTAAAACATTGAAAATGTTATAAACAACATTTAAAAGTCTTGGAGTTACACTGATTTCAAATCCAACTGTTGACCTCTCTGTGTTTCAGAAGGATTTGCTCTCATTTAATGAGACCCTTGTCCATTCATTATCTGCTAGAGGGCACAGCTTGTTTGGCTTTCCATATGTGATGGGTATTGACATCCGCTGCAAGGTTTGAATATTGGAATATTGATGTCCAATTTTCAATTTCCATAGTATATCCCACATGTCAAAGTTTGTTGGGATAGATGCTATAATATGATTATAGATATGTGTCAACAGAGAGCAATTGGGGTAACAAAACTGGAGTAAAAAAACTCTTTCTTTTAATAGATTTTAACTTAAACATAAACTTTTGAAGATCTTCCATAAGCTAGTTAAGCGGTGCTGACACAATTAATGCACAGGAAATCATTAAAAAATGGGAAAAAAAAATAGTTCTGCAAAGAACTACACTACCACTGATCAGAAGTTTACCAATCAGAGTGGAGAAACTGCCCACTCATGCAATAAATAAATCTCATCTCAAAGACAGTACTTATATATTTATATAAGCTTTTACAAAAAGTGTATATATGTACACTGGCTTCCAAAAGTTAATTTAGATTTCTTTAATGTTTATCTTAAAGAATTCTCTGTATCACTTTACAGTAAGGTTCCATTTGTTGATTATAGTTAATGCATTAACTGGCATTAACCACAATAAGCAATACAATTGTTACAGTATTTATTAATATTTGTTAATGATAGTTAATAAAAATACAGCTGTTCATTGTTAGTCCATGTCAGCTCAGGTCCATCAAATAATAGATACAACTTTTGATTTTAATACTGTATTAGTAAATGTTGGAATCAACATTAACCCTTAAAGACCTAGAACATTTTTGGGGCGCCTGACACACCAGCACTTTTCTTTGTTTTTCAGACCGATTCTTGCAGTCAGCATCAAGTGCCATGTATCATTATAAAAAGGAGAACTTGAAGTTTAAGTCTAACTAAATTAAAGTCCCAATTTTCCTTTTGTTTTCTCTAAGAATGAATGAAATTATAGAATTTTAAGAAAAGAGATAGAGATGTGTCCAAAAACATTTAGGAAGTAAAGAAAATGGAAAGAGTGTTATATTATAACAAAACAAAACAACAGAAATTTTTTTGCAAATTATCTTTATTAAATATGTAAGAATTATTTACTCAGTATACATATAAATGATCGATCTGCTGGCTGTAATCTGCATCAGAATTGATTTTTCTAATCAGATTCACATACTAAACAGGTTGTATTCAATGAAAGCTGTATCTGCGCACTGTCCTGATCTTAGCCCACCACCTCCCCAGCACCACCTGTCCAGATCTATGGGGGATCTCCCTCTCTCTAGCGGCAGCAGAATTTTTCATTTTAATTGTATTAACTGAGCATTTAGCAGAAGCAAGACTACTTTATCTCCAGCAGCAGCAGCATAGCAGCACTAAACCTATGCACAATCTATATACATCAATAAAGATTTTACTATCTATCCTGAGTGTAATAATGACTAACTAACTAATGTTAACAAATGGAACCTTATTGTAAAAGTACTGAATTCTCTCATGCTCATCAAGGCTGCATGTATTTGATTAGAAATACAGTAAACATATTATTTAAATGTATTTTTATCCCAAATTATTTATATATTGACTTGAAATCACTATGAAGAAAATGCATAGGGAAAATCCTGTAACAAAGGCTGCTGTAAAAGTGGGCGGTTACTGTTGAACTCCATTAGTAACAGTTACGTCTTTTGATAAAGAACAGGAAAAGCAACATTCAAAGTCCTACCTTGATTACATTACATACATGTACCCTAAGGCCATGCCATTGTGTTATATAGGTTACATGAGTGTAGTGTACATAGTGTGCATGTACATACCACTGTTGAGTTTGAATAGGGGTCAGCTAGAGGCCCTCTATACATGTTGTCATCAAGTCTTGCTAATGCAGAGCCTGAGGATCAAACTGTGTGGTTGAAGGGAGAGACACAGATAGATGAAGGTTTCCTCCTCTTCCTCCATCAAACATGTCTTATCTATCTATCTATCTATCTATCTATCTATGGCAGATTGTATTTGTTGATGGGACTTTATCATTCTGAAGTTCATCTGATTGGACTTGATTGGAAAATCTATGGTGCAGGATGAGTCATCAGTGTTTTGTCCTGTTTCCCTATAAAACAGTGACTATACATTTAAATACCCATTCATGCAACATGTAGGACTGCACTTGCACATGGACTAAGGCATAAAACTAAAACCTACCATTTTCATTTCATAGGGTCATTAAACTGGCTTTATTACATTTCTATATTTAACTGTTATAAAGATTCACTGCTTTATTGAAATGAATATATGAGTTACTTGTGGCACATGTAACCTAAATATGTAGCTGGACCAAATCCAAGCTCTGGACATTGATTAAATAAACTTTGGACTTGTTTTTGTCTCTCAGAAGCATGAAATCCTTAATTTGTCTTTGCATGAGTCATAAATTACGGCTTACTCTCTGACATTTATGCTGCATTTACCTTATCGTCATTAGTTTATTCAGAACACCTTGGACTCGCTGTTGGTTGATAGCTTAACGTTTCTCATTGTGCTCTAGTCTCCTTCAACAGACAAGACAAAAGCCCAGCATCTGGTTAAAACTCAGTTCATGTACCTTTAAGTGAGATGGTTGTTCTGGGGTGTTTTGGGATACAACAGAGCAGAACAGAATGATCCACGGTAGTCATTGAGGTCAGGAATCTTGCCAAGGACATGGGCGGAAATTTCAACATGTGAAATGATTGACCAGTCAACTATGTTATGCAAGAGCACTGCTGATGTTATTCGGGAAGTTCTTGCAGGTTTTTGTTTTTGTGTGCTGCTCAAGTTCTCAGAGGGTTTTGCTTTAGTTGTCTTTGGGTGCTGATCTGAGACCAGTTCTGCGGTTTCTCTTTTGATGGTTACGATCAGAATTGGGCAGGGACAAAGCTGGTCCTAGATCAATATAAGAGGGCACTGTCTGAAGATGAACAGGAAGAGAGTTGTTACATGCATGATGGGAAATTATGTTTCCCAACTGCAAGATCAAAAGAACTAAGCTAAACCACAAGTAGTAAACAACATCTGAGTTTCACATGTGCCAGAGCTGCTGAAATGGCATTTGAAGACTGCAGTAACTTATAAAATAAAATACAAAAAAACTCATAATCGAAAGAAAGAGAGAGAAAAGAAATGGCAAACACAAAATCTTTTTACAGCAGTCAAGCCCTAGTTATCAGGCCATAATGACAGTGCAGGTCATTTCTAATTTATAGCTTCCATGGAAAGAAGACAAACTGAACTGTATTATGTGACCTTCAGTCTTTTGAGGTGTGTTTGCTAGTCAGATTTTCAGGTCACGATGACACATTTTTGGGAAGCGTGCAGTAAAGTGGTGATTATGAGAGACAGTAAGAGGAGCCACATTATTGTTCTTCTTTGTTTGTGCAGTCAGGAAAGGAAAGGAATCACATGCACAACCCACTTGAGTCATGACTGGAAAAGTATCAGTTTCTGCCCTTAATGACTTTGCTTAAAAGGCATCAGCTTGCCTAGGTAAAAAGTTGACAACTTGTCTGTCTACCTAACATCTATCTATCTATCTATCTATCTATCTGTCTGTCTGTCTGTCTGTCTAACATATGTGAATCTATTTACCTAGCCTTGTTTCTCTCAGAAGAAAATTTAAATCTACATTCATTCACTAAGGCAGACTCAGATCTCATCAAGTCATGTTTATATAAAACAGAAAAATAGAGAGTACACACTATGTATGGCATGTGCCATACAAGGAAACAGTCTAATCAGTCCACAGCACTACAAGTATATGGGCCTTGTGTCCTAGGACAGCATGGCCCTGACTGGTCTGTACCACCTGCTGGTGCGGTCAGGCTGTCCTCACAAACTGTTCCTATCCAATGGGATTACATCTCAAAACTCGAGAGAGGGCATGTGCAACAATCATCAGTAATGATGCAGAGTCCCAGGAGAATGGGATTTTTCTTAGTATAGAAGAATTGCTGAGTCATCTCACTCGTGTGGTGAAATTGAGAACATGATTCAGCCTACTTCTGAAACATTTCGGTGATTGTTGAGAACACAAATTATAATAGGAGAATGGTAGCGTGGGTTGTTCGGTGTGTGGGACGCTGAGTTTCATTTAAATTTTCTCACTGGTTGCAAAAAGGCATTTTGCAGAAGTAAAATTTGTATTGTGTGATCAGACAAATCAGTGCATCTCGCCATGTATCATTGAATAATTATGCTCAAAAATGTAAGATGTATCTTATACTGTGTGTCTATACATTTACAGAATTACATATAAAGAGCTAGGATAACTGTATAAATATGAAATATTATTAATATTAAATATCATAAATGTTTCAAATCAATACATACTAAAAGACAAAATAATAATTCTTTTTAGGTTGCATTTTCTTTCAAGTTTTAAGTTTTGTGAAACTGGAACTGCCGTCTTGTTGTTATGCTGTGATAGGATTTGCCTCAGAAACACTGCATGAAATGCAAGAACACCCAGTTCTTGTAGTGGTGAAAGAATATGTAAAGTAATACAACCAGATGGCTCTCTGAATGCCATGTAGCCTTGCTCTCAATGAACACTTGGAACTTTCCAGAGAAGTCTATTGTGAATGGGACTGAAAGAGAGTACATGCTTTCCCACAGGAGAATAGTGCATCGTTAGAGCTGGAGTGGTGGGCTTCAGCCCTTTCTTTCCTCCTCTCCTGCTTTCACATGAAAGATAATAAGTAACTTTTGAAACACTGATCTCAATTTTCATCACCACACTCTGCTTGTGAAATGCAGGAATATGACTATATTTTCCAATCTGGGATTGTGTCTGTGTGTTACTTATTTTGAAATATTACTGTATGTCACTGTATGTCACTTCCTGGATGGAACCAACTGTATATTTTCAGGTCAACTTCAAATGCAAATATTATGGAAATTATGTACATTTGAAATTAATATTAAAATTGTAGGATTGGAGTCAATACAAAAAAGTTTTGAGTGAGTGGGTGAGAGGTGGAATATTTAACAATTTTACATGAAATAAATGAATATTACTTCAAACATTGGCTCCATTCTCACACCTACCAATGCATGTCTCATATATGCTTTGGGAAATTTCTTTTATACTTTCTAAAAAGTTTGGTGGGGGCAAGTAAGGTAGTGCACTCCGGGACACGTCGCCATCCAATGAAAGCGCGCCCGCACGGTGACGTTGCCAAACGCTACCGGCCGACACGCCCCCAGCATGGATACAATCAGCTCTAATCGGCGCACAGCATACTGTCACTTTAACGGTGTGAGGTCTACAGCCACGATGGCAGTTTTGATACTCAATCCAGACAAGTTTTCAGAGTTCGCATCACAAGAAACTTATCTCTAAATGATGAAAGCAGTCGGTGTGGCGCGCTCACGGCTCGATCTCGCATGATTTACATGCAGGATGTCACTGTTGCTGAAAAGCCGGTAAGATAGTGCAAAGTGAGTTTGCTTACGAGAGCTGCCTATTCAGCATCACACAAAGGGATCTACTGAGTTCAGTGGTCTACTGGCATTAGGTTTGAATGCCATAAAGAAACAACTTCTACTCTTCAACGAAATGGATCACTTCGCAGCAGAGTGCCTTGTGTCAATGTCCAGCCAAGCAATTGTCCACGGTCCGAAAGGGAATAGAGAGATCAAGCCCGAAACTGCGGCTGCACAGAGGAATGGAGAAGAAACCAAGGAGTCTTTGAAAGACAACTCGTCTCTTTTTGTGGTGGCGAGAATTCTGGCGGATTTTAATCAACAGACCCCCATCAATTTTGCCGAGCAGGCAAAAATAAAAGAGGAGAGCACGCCACCAGCAGCAACCCTAACCAGAGATGATGGGAACTCTGCCACACCTACCACCACCATCACCGGCGACTCTGCTCTTAAACAAAGAAGCAAACGATTTAGGGGTCGAATTGAACAAGAACCCCCACAGAAAAAGCACAAATGCCACTATTCAGGGTGTGAAAAAGTTTATGGCAAATCGTCCCATCTCAAAGCCCACCTAAGGACACATACAGGTCAGTTTCCATTCCTGCCAAGTGTAATGCCGTTTCGCAGATCCAATGTAAACAGCGCGAAATTTACGCGTTCGCACACTTTGGGCACATTGTGTTCCGCACAAGCTCAGTTGTTACGTGATGGGACAACGGTTATGTTGCAGTGATATTCTTTATTAAACATGCATTTACTCTAACTAGTAGTTTTAAAGGAAATAAATTGTTATTCAATGTAAATATTTGGCACGCCCACTATGAGGAAGCTATATGGTAAACAGCAACAGTTCTTCTCTCCTCAGTGCCTCGCCTATATAAGCCAACTCAACACACACACACACACACACATATGTCCAATAAACCAGTTTCAAGTTCCAACTTTATTGGCACAATTATTCTGCGTACAATGTTGCCAGCGCATAAATCCACACAATAAAACTGTAAAATGAAACAAAGTGGCAGGAATGTTAATAAAAAATAATAATAGTTGCAACAATGTACCATAAAATAAACATTCAACAACGATACCAACAGAAAGAAACACTATTTACAACATATAGTGCGCGTGCTCATGCATAAACACATTTGTTCTACATTCAATACCTTCTCAGAAAAATCTGCTCGCAATTCAAATTAAACACACTGCTGGCGTAAAAAGAGCCAGGCACCCCATGATGTAATCGCTCATAAAGTCGTGTAGGCTATAATTTCAGGAGGCGATGGTGGTAGTTTGCGAAAAGTCACTGGCGATAGCGCGCGGCGCAGACGGCGTACTACGGCTTTTAAAGTCCAGAAACAAAGAGTTCGCGCATAATTTGGTTTTCTTTGCGTTAGTCCTTTAGATGCATGCAAAAGGGGTTAAAATGAATAAAAGATGGGGGTTGGTGAGACTTCTGCGGTTGCTTGTTTGACTGTTAAGCTCTTTGTTGTGATGTGCCACACCCCCGTCGGACAGACTGCCAGCTGATCTGGCCAGCAACAGACTCGACCAGCCGAGCGCTGAACCGCGCAGCGCACCCGCCCTCAGCGCAGACCTCAAGTCTTCGAAACTAGCATGAAAAATACGTTTAGAAAAGTAACTACACGTTTCTGCACCGCATTTTAACGCGTCGTGACGTCTATTGCCGCCGCTATCATTTATTTATGCCGCGTTTGTGTCACATCAGACAATAGAAGGTCCTCCTGACAGGAAACCTGCTCTAAATCGAAACGTTCTCGACACTTGAAGGCGTTGTGGCCTCAGATCAGAGATAAACCGCAGAAGTGTAAATAGTGTCAGGGTTTTCCGAAACACACCCCAGGTTACTATAAATGATGAATTCACACAGTGCAATATGTTTAATCAGGCAAAATATATCAGATAGAGTTTCTATAAGTCCTCTGGTGTCAAAGTGTGATGGTTAGAATGATAAACTCAGTTCTTTATCTTTATCTCAGCTTTATGAAATATAGAAATGTAAGAATGTGTAGGCTAATTGTTGCTCATGTTGCCTGACCAAAGTTATCTGTTTGTTAGGCGAGGATACATGTCTATAGTCTAGTTTTGCACATTCATTAATAGATATTAATATAGACTGTATAATTAGATTGGTTAAGGTTCAGCTATTGTACAACATTTTTAGCTTTGTGTTAGCATTCTAATTAAAGCACTGCCACCTAATATATAAAAACAATATGTAACACAAATCTAAGTAAACTAGTCATCTCAACTAATCCAAAACCCAACTAATCAAACATATGACTCTTGTGGTTAAGATTTGATCTATAGTTGCTTATGATGACCTACCAGTTTAAATGGTTATCTTTGAAATTACAACAAAGATAGCACATCTCATCAGTCAGAAAAAAACAAAAACTGTCAGAATAATACAAAATGTACTACCGTGCCTATCTGGATTTGCTTCCACCATGAATAGCATATCTGACCAGGCAAGACTACCCCAAACCCTTACATTGACTTTAAAATAATACATACTGCGTGTATATAGTGTGGGTTGCCTAAATTTTCGGTACAGAGGCTTGTATATAATATATAACTTTGAAGCTTTGATGTACTCAGGGTGGGCGTGTCATCTAAACAGTTGTTCCTTTTAGTTTTTCCTTCGCTTGATAATAGGTTGGGTCACTTACAGTATATATAATGACATGTTTATGTCAGAACACACCACATACCATCCTGTATTCAGGCATATTGTTCTGTAAAACCCCAGCTTCAGTTGCGGTCCAGTGTATGGTGTTGGTTATGTGTCTAGTTTTGTGTTGACATGTCAAAGTAAGTCAGATAAACAGCTCAATTCATCGTTTGTGGTGAATTTGTTTATGGTGTGTATTTAAGGCTTCCCTCTCATCCTGTCTTTCAGTTGGGCTATTCTCTTAATTGTAGACTTTAGATTGGGCTTTACTGTAGTCACCAGTCTGCGATTGGACCATGATTCGGTTAAACAATGAGTGTTCCATCTCATTTGTTTTGGTAATCAGAGAATGTGGGTCATTTGAGTTCAGCAGCCCAGGCTCAGTCAACCTGCTCCGTTCTGGTTGCCTTTCTTAAGCACTCAGCAGATTTGCCATCAGTCTCTACCAATGGAGCAAAGAGAAGATGGATCTTTCTCCCAGCAACGCACTGCTTTTGAACTGAAGGGGGAACACAGAGTTACAAAAACAATTTTGGGTAGCCAAAAGTACTGAGGACCTCATTTGACTTCAGCAAACGCCCTGAATTCCCTGCTGGTTCTGGTTTGCACCCTGCTTTGGATCATTATTCTTAATCCAGCAGGAATTGGGCACAGAGAGTTGCGTCCAGCTTTCTACTTAAACTGTAGTGTCGCCGATGGAGTCGTATACTGTAGCGGTAGGATAAAAGCTGGGCTCTGGGGCTTTCCTTCATGCGCAAAGATGCAGTCACGCTAGTCAAACTGCTTTCGTGAAAACGATTAGTAATTTCTGAAAAATGCAACAGGTCTTGATATATTTCTTTTTGCATTTTACTGCCATGGCAACTTATGGATAAAGTGTAATCATTATGTATTTAATTTGTTCGCTAGATCTTTGCGGTGTTCTTGTGCTATTCTGTTGAACAAGTAGTTCCAGGTGAAAGGGGGATGGCCCAAAAAATCACAAGTGCAAGCTTGCTGGAAGACGAAGACATTTTATGACAGAACTGAAGCAGATGCACTGTCACGATCAAACGGCACAGAAATGTTGCACAGGGCTCTGCTTTGAAATGCACTGCAGAAAATGGAGTTGTTTAAATGGCACTAATAGTAACTTTTTAACTTTGTACTTTTGAAGACTATACAATATTGCATTAGTATAAATAACTGTGTGAAGTCGTGTTATTTCCCTTCCCAAGAATTTGTTACTAGCTCACTTAACTTTGAAAAGCACTTGTTTCCAGACTGAAATTACTCTTTCCATCTTTCTAACGGTCTTATACTACATTCATTTGCCAAGCCACCAATTTTAGGTTCTGGGTCTATTTGTAGCTCAGTTTTCTTTTTAAAGAAAGACTATGTATTGTTACACTGCAATTCTGTGGTAACCTGTGGTTACAGAGTGTCCCTCACTGAGATAAGTCTGGTATAATAACCTTCTTGTGACCTTTCGAGAGGACCTTTTCAGTGTAGCCTGACTGCACTGCCACTGCCTCTGTTCTTTGGGTACATCTTGGACTTAAATCTCCACTTTGGGGCAGTTGTGGCCTAATGGATAGAGAGTGGGAGAGTCGGAACCCGAAAGTCGTGTGTTCAAGTCTCGGGTCCGGCAGGAATTGTTGGTAGGTAGGTGGAGAGAATAACTGCTACTATTTCTCCTTCAATACTACGACTGAGGTGAGACCCTTGAGCAATGCACCGAACCCCCCACTGATCCCCGGGCACTGCAGCAATATGGCTGCATAATGCTCAGGGCTTGTATTCACGGTATGTGTGGCCTTGGATGGGTCAAAACCAGAGCACAAATTCTGAGTATGGGTCACCATACTTGGCCACACGTAACTTCACTTGTTAAAGTTTATAGTCATGATAAGATTAATTCAAGGCTTTTGAGAGCATCAAGTATAATATTTGACGGATGTTTTATGGCTATCCACAGTCTCAAGGCAAAAAAGGAGGACACACAGGAAAGTTGGAGAGGGTAGAAAGTAAGGAAAAGATTCCAACTAGCATGTGTAGCATGTGGCTGGATAAGGAAAGGCTCATTAATCATCCTTATAAACACAGATGGACAGATTCAGAGAGATGCTTGGTTTGCATTTGATGAGTTGTTAACTGTAATGGTGCACAATATGCTTGCAGATGATAATTTATAACATTCTCATTTCTTTATTAGGGCGCAGTTTACTTGTTACGAGAAAAGGAACCTGTGGTGTGCATACATGCAGATGGAATGGGTGTGGGGC
Source organism: Carassius auratus (assembly GCF_003368295.1). Classification (NCBI taxonomy): domain Eukaryota; kingdom Metazoa; phylum Chordata; class Actinopteri; order Cypriniformes; family Cyprinidae; genus Carassius; species Carassius auratus. The sequence goes on from NC_039267.1 coordinate 13,555,339, forward strand.
CATCAGGGAACAAAAAAAAAAAAGATTTTCACAAACCTGCAAGTTTTGGGTTAGGAAGAGGAAGTGACATGGCTTGAGGAGACTGCCAAGGCCATGGCTGTGACGTATTTTGGCGGTTTGTTATGCAGAAAAGACATGGTGTCCTTTCAGTGCATGTGAATTTCTCATAAGTGTAGTTCCTCTGAAAGTGTTTTGCATGCAATACCTGAATTTTTTTTGCCCAAAGTGAAACTGATGTATTAGTACTTATACCTCTATAGCATTCAATTTCTACACATGTCAGTATTTAATGAAATGCAATAAAGCATTGCTTGACTCAAGTGAAGTGCAATTTGTTGCATAATGTTAATTACCTCAAAATATAAATTCAACTCATCCCACATTTTCTTAAAAAAAGGAAATAAAAATCAAGATTATGTGAGGGAAGTAAACCAGGTCAGTTTTAGAGGATTTAAAAGCACATACCTAATTGTCTTCTGATAAAAGTTGTGGTGAGCTACAGATCTGTTTAAATCAAGTCATTTTGGGCTTTTACGGATTTAAGTGTTGTCATCATGGCAGCAAACTGCATGCAAATTATGCAAAATATTAGTAAGCCATTTTATTTTAGACACTAAAATCAGGTTTCCATCTGTGTTATGTTTATGTCCTGTGGCTATACTATTGAAACAGGGAGCATTTTAATGTTTCTGAACTGGCCCCATTCACTCCTATTGAAAATTAATATTATGCCTCAAATGCTGTTGATTAACCTTAATTTGTACAGAACCCAGTATATTCCCTTAAGTAGCCTGCATTTAGTTAACTACTTTTCCCATATAATCCTCTTTAAAGTTTCAAGGTATGGTATTCATCAGACTTGTGTTTGTTAGCATTCCCTTCCAGTGCTTTTTGAAAGTCAAGGCTAAATGAAAAAGTTCATTAGGTTCACAAATTGCTTTCAATGGCAAACCCGTGACGGACCCTTGTGATCAGAATGGGTACATGTGGCCCCTGTGTTCTGGGTTAATCTCCCTCGCCCCATAATCTAATCTGCTCCCTGTACAACTCCCTAATGTCATCTGGGGCCAGTTCCTAGACCTATTATCCTCATTGGGCTACTCAGGACCTATATCACTAGTCCTTGTACTCATGGGAATATATCCAGGGAAGTCGAGGGGCATGTTACCACATCAAGCCACTAAGTACTTCAGAGAATCTTGAATATTGATAGCATGCCTCAGATCACACTGTTGCATGATGTGCTGTGCAAGGGAGATAAAATGAGATCACCTCCAAGGCCTTAGAGGTTTTTGCAATCCTCCGCCGAATTGAGATGTTAAGTATGAGCAAGCAGAGTGGTGGGAGGTAGAAGATGAGAGCGAATGCGGTACACAAATTGCTCATTGTGCTGAGTGGGTTGGTAAAGAGAAGGGGGACACAGCAGGTTGAGGGTTTAAGGTTACCAGACAGCTTTGTCTGATCTCCTGCAAATATGAGGAGGCGGGGTTTCTCTCCAAACCGAAATGCTATGGAGAATAGGAGGACTGATTTTGTCACAAATTGATGAGCAAGATTGGCTAAAGCAGCTTTGTTGGGGGAAGGATCCTTAAAAGGATATTGTGCCACCAAAGACAGGATGGGCTTTTACAAACTGACGAACCTTAACTAATTTTAATGAGAATGCTTCAAATTAAAATATTTAGTTTTGAATCCTAACTTAGCATGATGTAGTCCTACTGTCCACTTTGAGTATTATGAAATGGATGGTTATTGACCCAGTATGGTTAGGGTCATCAGTAAATGTCATGCTGCATCTGTGTGTGGCTAGTATGCATTAGCTTCAATCACCAGAAGCACCATACATGCATACAAAGACCATAATGGCACATTTCACAGTTGGTTAGCTTTTTTGTATGGCCTGTGAACTTATGTTCATTATGTGACCCTTTGTATTGTCCTCAAGAGTCCCAGTAGGGTGCACAATGTAAAGATGACATTGTCTTGCTACAGAATTTGGTGCATGGACAAAAACAGTGTACGTGGTCAAATGTTCTCACTCAAACAATAGATCCAACCATTGGTTCAAGTGTGCATTAAAGCAGCAAGTTCCTAGAACACCCTCCTCCCAGGTTTATAGCAAATACACGCAAAATTAAAATGACTCGTCAGCCATTTTTCTTTCCTCTGCGCTGGGTTATTTACAGACATGACATCCTGTGCAGTCATCCAGCCCGTGGTCGAGGTGGAAGGTTTTAGAGGATGGGTGGGACTTGGGCACTTCTGCCCTGTGCTGGGCACAGTGCCATGGCTGGAATGGAGTTGGGCTGGGCTCAGTGTGAGGGTGATGGCTTCACAGCAGAGATTCTACTTTTTCTGACTAAAACTATTTTCCATTCCACACCCCTGGCCTACTACCTTTGTAACCAGAATATATGTAAGATGCCAAGAATGCATGGGCTTGGCTGACCCACTTGCCATTCAGGATATGCACAAGCTAGTTAATTGGGAATGATGTCAAGCAGGTATTTTATGAGTTTTGTATGTGCACCTGTGTTTGTTTGAGAGAATATTAGTACAAACCGAAGTTAAAAGATGCAGATAATTGGGTAACAATTTTAACCAAATTTAGTTATGTACACTCTCCACACCATTTAACCCGTTATCTATTATTTTCTGATTTTTACTGTCAGCCTACTGTGTGAGTGGTAGAAACCATGCTTTGATGCATCTCTCTCTCTCTCACACTCAAATATGATAGGCTGAAGTGCTGAAGCCCCCTGGGTGTTTCATCATGCACTCATCCACCCTTTTGCAGTCATCCATCTCTCCTGAAGCAGCCCTCACTGACAGCAATACAGTTCTCTTATTTTACTTTCATATGAAGAAAAGTATACAGTTTTAGCTGCTATAAAAGCCAAAACACAACCTGGACTAGTTGACTCACCATAGTCACGCACATTTGGTATCGGAGTTGGTACCTTTCAAACTCTTCTGAACTTATGTATTCTTTATTTAGCTTTGGAAGAGTCTTATAAAAGAAAGTCTGTTCCTGCCTAACCATCCCCCTTTTGCCCTGTGTCCTCTACGCCCACCCATGAGGGCATGAGGTGACAGAACTGCTAAAGCGTTGTATAGTTTGAGTTTGCTTTCTTACATTTACTATGTAGGGGTGTCGATTTCTCTGTGCAGGAAGAAGGGGATCTGGAGCTAGTGTGGAACTGTATTTTCAGCTTCCTGAAGCATGAGCCACTGGCTTAGGGTCTCACGCAATCTCTGTGTGGGGCGCTAACACTGCAATTTGTGGGTGGGGATGGACTGTACAGAGAGGCATAAGTGTGGGGGTGGGTACAGGGTGGGATCCGTGGTCAAAGGCCCTCCACTGATGTAGGTCACTTGCTCAGTTGCATCTGCTGGCAATCTGATTTGGTGATTCTCTGCAGTAGCAGTACGTGTATTTGGGTTTTTGTGATGAGGATTGAGGGGGCAAACAAAAAGAAATGGAGAGAGGTTGTTTTCTGCTGTCTGCAAGACCCTTGGTTTCCTTCCAGGCTTTTATATTGACATTAGCTCTTGCCAGTGAGATGTTTGACCTCTTACTGTCTAATAAATCTGTATGTGGAGGATCCGGGCATGTGTGCTCTTCCAGGCGTGGTTGTGGGATGAAAAGGATCATTCAGTGGACAGTTATGGGGGAAGGGTTGGCTTTGCAGTTTCGAATAGAGAGGATCAAACTGTCAATGCTGGTATGCTGAAGATAAACCTTCAGGAACTATATATGTTCAAAGAATAGATCACCCATTAATTAGAGTTTAGATTATCTACTTACCCGTGTACCATGACCTTTCAAACCTGAATTACTTTTTATTTAGCAGAAAACAACAACAAGAAAGATAGTCTAAAGTATGTTTAAACCGTTTAAGTCAACGAAAGTCAGTCACACCCAAAATTAGGGCTGTGCAAAAAATCAAATGCGATTTTCAAGCAAGTGGGCAGGACTTGTTTTCAAAATGGCAACCCTGATCTGAACGCACGTGCTGGAGATGTACTTCTAATCACAGGAGTTCCTTAACTGACGAGATGCGCATGAAAATCGCATTCGATTTTTTGCACAGCCCTACCCAAAATAACAGTGGACCCCACTGGCTTTCATTGTGTCGACAAATAAAGCACTGAGGCATTTCTGAATGAAGAAAGAAATCCTTACAGGTTTGCATCAACAATTCGAGATGAACTATCCCTTTAAGTTTTGAATCACTCATGGATGTAAACGGAGCCTCAAAGAGCTTTGACTAATGTTTAAAAGTTTATACATGGTTGGCAGTAGAGGAAGCTTGTTCAAGATCCGCCTTCATTAGAACTTTTTGTTGATGTCCTTTAGTTTATACACCTATAATAGTATAAAAAAATTTTTTAGCAGGCTTTGTGTCTGTACATGAATGTCAGAGCTGTGGGTGACCCCACCCACCTGTCCTTGCCTGTTCCCATTCACAGGCTTATGGCTACAACTCTTAATGGAAAATAGGGTTAAAATAATTATGCTGTGTTGCAAAACAATCCCAGTGGCCCAGTTAGGTCAGGACCCACAGGAAGGTCCATTTCAAAGCTACAACAATGGGTAGGGCAATGCTGTGAGATGTGCTCTTTGTGAGGTGGGAAAATATAGAGGGGAGGGGACATAAATCTGCAGCAGTTGTGGCTGCTTCCTCATATAATGTGTCTTAGACCGTGTGTGCACATGTGCTGTAGAGACAGGGAGGAGTGAGTTATGTCTACTAGGCTTGGAAGGCTTGATTGAAATGCCTGATGGTGAAAGCTCTTCCTTCAGACACAAGGCCAGTACTATTGTTCACATTTCTCAACAGCATTAAAATCCTGGGAGGAGAATGTGCAATTGAAAGGTTTTTCATTGAAGACAATAGACGATGATAAATTAAAAATAGTTGCCTTTTTCAAAAAGTCTCTGGACAAGTCTGGCCCCGTCCTAATCGTTGCACCTGACCTAGCTATAATGTCTTTTTTACACCCACATCCATTAGCATTAATCCTCAATTTCTTAAAGTCACTGTCACGAACAGAGTACTGAAAGCCTGATCTGACTCACAAAGAGTCAATGTGGTTACTCAACCCGACTACCCCTCCCTCCATTAGCACATGCACATGTGTGGTGCACTTCTCTTTCTTGTTCCATTCCTACAGTTCTCTCTAAATGCTGTGATCTGGGTCAAACCACCACGAAAGTTTTAACTCCGTCAGCAATCTGCTCACTAGACCTTGACAAGTTGTGTCTAATGTAGATGATGATAATGCTGACTATTTGTTTAATTGCCCATGACTCTAACGTAAGTCCAAGCTATGTTTGTGCCAGACTTTGTGGTTTCTGGTCTCCATGGTGTGTTGCAGTCTCTGTGAACTCACTTCTTGGCAACCTCAGTTAGATTGGGGGCGAGACCTATATCTTCTCCCAACTCGGTTGCTTATGGGATTGCATACACTCCCAAAATTCCCTGCTCCTGTGGGGTAGTGATGAGATCATCTCGGCAAGCATCTCATCCCTGGTGGAAAGGGAAAAGCTGAGTTGTTGGCAGAAATTCCCCAGTTTGCTGAGAGAAGCTGAGAACTCTCTCGCAGGCAGTCTTGGAAACTTTGCGATTAAGAACCGGCCTGTCTGGGTCTCTAATGGCCCAAAGCAGTCTCGTCATAAACATTGAGGGCTTGAGCCGGCAGACTTCTGCATGACCCACCAGGAATAAATTACAACCTGCTGGTAAGTGCTGCAACTACATTTGTGGTGCCATTTTGGAGATCAGGCTTGTTGTGGTTTTCCAGAGATAACAAATCAGTGGTAGACCGGAGGCTAGGACACAGTGTGCCCCTGATTCAGAACATCTGACCTAATTGGGATAACTATGGGCAACATCGGGATCTAATACATATTATATTGAAAGCATCATGTCTTGGTCTAGTTTACATCTGTATTTGTAGTATCGTTTTTGCTTCGCCTCCAGCTAAAGATAACTGAAGGCACATGCGCACTGTCTGTAAGATACTTTGCCAAAAACCTTGCAAAACCTAAATATTTACAGCTTAATATAGGTTTCTTATACTAATCTAAGATCAGTTTTCCACTGTCCTGGTTACTTCATTACTCCAAGCCAAAATTACCAAATAGCAGAGGGTTTCTTCTATAAACTCCTGTCCTCCATTTTATTTGGAAATTGTGTGATGTCTGCAAGGGATATGTCAGTTTAGTATCTGGAGGATGAATTCAATGTCTTCTCCTAATAACCTAATTAAAAGGTCTTCTCAGTCGGAACTTCTTTTCGAATGACAGCAGCTGACGTTGGACTTGCAGACTATGCTAAATTCAAAACATGTTATAGGGCATCAAGTGTGTGGCTCTTGAGCAAACCTAGAGAGTCTTCTTTGAGCTTGTGGTTATAAAGGATTTGTAAGACCTCCCACTGGAGGTCCTTAATTCCTTTCTCACCTAGTGTCTGGCTGTCTCCATTCTTACCTACGTCTCTGCCTGTGTAAGTGGCCTCACGGTCGAAGAAACCTGAAGAATTTTATCTCACCCACACAGAGATGCTGGTAGCTCTTGTTGGAACAGGTGAGCGACACCAAGTCTCTTGGATCGACATTCAGTCTGTACTTGTGTTGCTCAGATAGTGGCCCGATCAGATGTCTGTGGCATAGACTGTTCACCTCAAAAGGCCTTTTTCTCCTGTTTCCTAAAGATTCAAGGGAATCTGAAGTTGGTCTTTATTCGGGCCCTCTGTGAAATCTAGTCGTGAATTTGTGATGTGTTTTTGTACTTGAGAGAAGACATGAGCAAGTGTTTATTTACTGACCCAGTGGCCCCAAAAGAGAACCGTTATGTAAGGCTGCTGTCTGTGACATAACGGTATCACCTCTGAAGGGAAACACTGTTGCTCGGCTACCTTCACTATGGGATGTCCACACTAGCAACTGTGATGTAACTGATGCAAAGGGTAACTGGGTCACTGTGTTCGTTTACACAGTGATTGAATCGAAAGCTCTCCTAATTACTGGCCCCTGTGGCGAAAAAGATTTTGGCACATGCAGGGCTGGTTGCACCACACCAAGAGGGTGTAGCTCATCAGTGTGAAGACACACCAGTGCCCATGCAGCACAAACCACATAAAAAAAAGTCTCTTTTTGTACAAGTGGCAAGCTGTGAATAAATATATTGACTATAGGAAGGGGATGAGTAAATGATTACTCATGCAGTTATTTGCATGAACAGTTTGACACAGTTGCAACATGGGTTATTGCCTCTCTAGTGTTTTCCCAGAGGGACAAAAACAGGAAGTGTCCGCAGTGTCCCTTTTGCATGGTTTTTGACGTGGTAGATAGAGCTGCAGCAACTTCCATCTGTTATGAAATTGTTACAAGCTGGACCTTTTTACTTAAACCTACTTCAGAGCCACGTCAAGAGTGCCCTTGTTGGTTAAAATAATATTCCTGGAAACATGTCTCACTTGAACTTTTAGTTATGGTCAAACCATGCAAGCAGCAAATTTTAAGCACGGTAGTTGAAAATGTTCTTGTCTGTAGGGTAATGCTTTATGTAACAGGTTCTTTTGAGCTTATATGCTAGCTGTCCGTTGCACTAGCCTTTGCAGTGAACTGCAAATGGTGCAATTGTTGACAGTTTCCTGTAATTAAAACAAAGCTATAAATATAAGATGAGGAAAGTATAAACTTAAATAAAAAAACATATTGTTGACAACTTACTTAAGTTTAAATAGAAGTACTAAAATGATTTATCTAAAAATGAAATAAAAACTATTTAAAGCTATATCTAAATAAAAAATAAACAATAAAAATGCACATATTAAACTGCACTAAAATTTCAATTACTGAAGCTAAAAATGTAAATGAATATAATAATAAATACTAAAATGTATTGTACAGCATAAAACTGATAATAAAACAACTGACTGCAAAGAGCAGAATTGGAGATTTTTTGTTTGTTTTTTTGGCTTTTTTGGTTTTATGTAGTTTTTTCGAAACTGCTTTGCTCTGAGAATAATTGGTCTAACACCTGCACATTGTATTGATGTCCCAATTCACACCTTTACATAGCCTAGTCCTACCCATCTCTGTTATAACCTGTGAAATATTCAAAATATCGCAACTCTTACCTTTGCTGTGAAGCTCCTCACCACTCATAACTCACACTTTACAACCTTGAGTTCCCACAGACTCTTTCTTGCATTAATTAGACTGTAAATTACAGGTTGGCTCCTGTCATTGCTTGAAGGGAGAATCTCAGACCATCCACCGCGCTGTCCCCATTCCTACTATGCTAATGTTAGATCTTGTATTTATGTTTATATGCCCCAATCATGACTAGATACAGGAGGTTTAAAAAGGATCAAACTAAAGGGACCCTCTCAGATTAGTTATTGTGGGTGTGGCACGTTTGAAGGTTAGTGGATTTAAATTGCAGCTTTATATATTTACGGTATGTTTGGAGTATCAGATGACGTGATTTTGTACCAATGAGAGCGCTAAGAAGTATTTTGGGAATGAGTTTTTGTGTGTGCGTAACAATATTTTTGTGCTTTTCGTCACGTGGGTTTGTGTGGGTGGATATATAATATGACAGATTCAATTGAACCTACATAGACATTGTTGTGGACACAAAGCTCATTCACACACAGACTATATTTTCATTTGTGTGTGAAGGTTTTATTTGTTGACATATAACATAGCAAGGGTCTACATGTGAGGTGCATATGTGGTTGTTTCCAATAGTGGGACCAGGTCTGTCTGAAAGTGAGTGGCAGGTTATAGATTTAGATGGGGGCAGTCTAGACTTGCTCTGCTTGGTGTTTCTCTCACTTTTTCAGTCTTTTGTAGTAGGGGGGAAGGGACCCCAGCAAAGCTGTCATCCCACACATAAATTTGGAATCACATATATGTTTCGTTTGAAGTTGTTTTCCATTGGGGCCTTAAGGGGAAACCGCAAAACAAAGGCAGCAGCAAAAAGCTGTCTGGATCTGTGTGTACTTTGCCTGTTCTGTCTAATTTAACCAAGTAATGACTGAGATGTCTGGCTTTTTTCTTTCCTGTTCATTGCCTTTCAAAATTATGAAAAGTGCAGTCACAGAACCCTCACAATATTCAACGGTGGTTTTAAGACCTTTGTGGTGGCGCTGCTAAGGGAGGGAAAACTGCTGTTAAAAAGCTGGTAAAATGAGTAAAGCAAATCTCACATTTGTAGAGAAAGACAACCAAGGAAATGGAGCTAAAATACATGTATCTGATGTGTGCACAAAGAAAGAGGGCGTTGGTACTGCAATTTGCTCGACTGTGAGGAAACCACACCGAGATATATGGTCTTCTCTGGCTTTGGGTAGATTTGTGTCTATAAGCCCATTTTTATTGCATTTTATTTAAGGGGAAGGGATAGGGTATAACTTCCCATGCTTTTGGCTCACTGCTAGTTCACATTTGAGTACAAGCTGGGGCAGGGTACCATAGTAAAGACCATTAAGCTTCCTAATTAAACTGGCTGTCTGACTCTGCAACATGTGGTTGTAATGGTCAGGGAGAAAAAAATATTTTGCAAGGTCGTTTCGAGGTGTGTGCCAGGTCCAAATAACCAGTGAGTTTGTGTTTGTGTCCATTAGTTATCTCAATAATGAATCAGTAAATCCCATAAGCCTCTTTGGAGCGGCCAAAGTGATACATGTCCCACTAGTACTCTCATGATTCTCCAATTAGCATGATGCAATGCTTATTGGGCTGGAACATATGGTTCATTTTTAACACCGTGCATTCTTGGTTTAATGGCTTTTCACTCTGCTCAGCCATTGTAAAAAAAAAAAAACTTTTTTGCAGACTCTTACTTCTATAGGAGAGGATTAGCATGCTCTCATGAGCTGCTTCTAAATAGTTGTGCCAAATCAGGTATTTCATGTGTGGGTAAAGACTGCTCATTTGGGGATTTAAAAGCCATCCGTGGAAGGGAAACCCTTGCGTGACCTGGATCTGAATGGTCTGGGTCATTCACTGTTGTTTTTAGTGTGAACTAATCTAGATTCTATGGCGGTTTAGCTGCTCTAGTGTGTGAACTTCGATTGTATGGGGCCTGTATGGCTTTTGTGCACTGTTTTAGGTTCACCTTTTCTTCTGTGAACGCTGAACATAAGCATACCAAGAGAAACCACCAAACTGCTTCTAGATCAGTTTAAAAGAGTATATTATGCCAATGAGGCATGTCGGCACGGGCTTAATGGGGGCCATGTAGAATAAAAAAGGCAGCAGTAGGACTTTCTGTGCTGAAAGAGTTCATTGTCCACATAAGGGCTGGATTTGGTTCAAATCAGTTGGCACCGCCACCCTTATTTATGGCTGTAAGCGACGCGTGGTGGTGTTTATGATGTGGCCTCCTTAACACCTTGTTTTTTGGATCAAGTTTACGCTTTCAAAAATGGTTTCAAAGAAAAGTTTCAACCGTCTAATACTCTGAAGTATTCCACAGCTGAAACTTCTTATTTTTAGATGGCATGTACGCCTATAATCTGTGAAAGAGTGTCAAGCTTGTATAGCTTGACAGTCTGTTTTGAAAACGTTACATATGTCTTGAGTGATCATGAATGTGTGTAGTAAACACTGACAGCTGTGTGTTCTGCTTTCTCTATGTGTTTGTCACAGGAGAACGCCCCTTTCCCTGCACCTGGCCTGACTGCAGTAAGAAGTTCGCTCGCTCTGATGAGCTGGCACGGCACTATCGCACCCACACGGGAGAGAAGAAGTTTGGCTGCCCCCTGTGTGACAAGCGATTCATGCGGAGCGACCACCTGATGAAACACGCACGGCGTCACTCCGACTTCCAGCCGGCCATGCTGAAGAGGCAGCACGGCGGTGGCAATGCCACCGTCTCGAGCAGCATGCGGCCCAGCTCCCTCAGCGATTACAGTCGATCTGACGCCTCAAGCCCCACCCTTAGCCCCACCCTCAGCCCAGCCAACTCGCCTTAACCTGGCCGCACTTTCTTCCCACGGTGTCTGGGTGTCCAGGCTCATTTTTTAAATTCTTCTCTATCCATCATTTTTATCCCCCTCAAAAATTTAGCAGCATAATAAGCACCATGCTAAACCCCGTCGCTTGCTGTGGTGTACTGTATTGTACATGACTGCTTCTTGTAGTGCAATTTTCTTGTGCAACCCCTATAAGAGAAAAACAAAAAAACAAAAAAGAAAATGCCTTTTCCCCATGGCAATATTAACATGATGTACCATATGTCTGTATTTTTATAGCTTCTGGCCACAGCCTCTTTCCATTATGGGTTTTAGTTGCTTTCATATACAACCGCTCTGTTCAAATGAACTAAAAAGTTGAAAGGTTTGACAGGTAAAGATGTTTCTTTTTATTTAAAACGGGTGAGGGAGGGGGCACACATACACCTCAGGATTCAGAACAGTTTTTTTTCCTCTTTAATACTCACATTGACTGCACAATACAAGCATCACTTTACTCCGAAATTCAACAGAGGTTGAATTTTGCGCCATGCTCAGGGATGGCCTCATTAGCTTGAAAGAATGAACACGATGAAGAGAAACATACGTTAAGAAACAGCCTTACACATGGACAAAAGGAAACTTTGCACTCTTTATTTTTATTTTTTAGAGTTGGTTGGTTTTCACATCAGGGGAAGCAAATTCTGGGTTTTAACAGTCATTCATTCTCTTTATTGTTATTATTATTATTTTTTGTAATCAGTCTTTTAACGAGTGGCAGAACCACTCAGCAGATACGAAGGCTTGAAGGGGGCAATTCTATCTTGAGACTGGAAATGACTATTTTCAATATCGCTATCTCCCGCTAACCCTGTAGTCACACAGAGCTCTGTTGGCCTGGCTTAATGTTTCAAAGGGAATCCTCTCAATATAGCTTGAATGTCATTATCAGTCCACTTTTACATGCTGAGCCACCCAATGAGGAGAACAGACAGCACCACTTCTCTCGGTGGACTAAACTAAGCTCCCCTTGAAAATATGGAGGCTAAAGTTTCAAAGCAGCTGTTTCCTCAATAAAAACAGCACATTCATCAACTTCAGGGTTTTTCACTACAGTACAACACATTCAAAAGGACTACGCCTACTTCAGACTCAAATAAAGACAAAAAGCACATGAGCAGAATCCGCCAAAGACCAAGGTGTGAACAAGAGAACAGTGTTTTTTTATTCTACCCAGAGGAAGGAGGGAGGGAGGAATGTTGGCATTCTCTCAGGTAACAGCAGAAGTCCTGGCCCTCTGCTCTCCACAGAGCTCCATCTGCAGAGGTCTTCCATTTAGGAAACTGCATCATCCTACACAGGGCTATTCATAGCACACTAGCCAGGGAGACAAGAGCCATTACAGTGGAGCTTCACGCACTCCGTCTCGCTCACTCTATCTGACAAGAAGGAGTGGGCATAAGAGAGGGATAGATGGAGGGCCAAAGCAATTTAAAAGAAAGAGATATCAGATCTACACACCATGTCATAACCAGGCACCATGAATCATATAGTAAAGTGACAATATTGCCGCCATATTTGAAACTTAATATACAGCTATGTGAAGCTGGAATTTGAGTTACCCAACGAAACAAACAAAAATCAAAACCATGTGGTTTACAAATTGTCATTTATCACTTCAGTGTCATTGCACCTGGTTAAGACTAGTGGTTGACCGATTTGAGACCGATATGCAACTGATGTAATGCAAATTTTTACATAATAAAATTTGTACATTTTATTATGTAAAATACACAGATTACACATCATAAGCACAGATGTACAGTAAGTACATCTGTGCTTATGATGCTTTTTGGAAGCGTAGCCCTGAACCAAATATCGGTTATTAAAATACTGTTATCTCCCAACCCCGAGAATCAAAATGACCAATTAATGGGCCTTGCTGATATATTGGTCCGTCAAACACTGTTATCACCCGATACAGTTATTTGTGAAATGGCCAGTTATTGGCAGATTAACCAACCCTGCCGATTTATCGGTTGACCACTAGTTAGGACATGGATTTTACAACTCATTGTGAACAAGATTGTCAGAGTTCGTATCATCAGTGTTGTTTCACTTTGTGGTGAGGAGAGCAACAGGCCTCCATGAGAACAAAGAGCACTATCTACAGGAGGCAGGAAAGAGAGGGTTGGCCAATAGTGAGACAGATAAAGACTGAAGCTTTATCAGGAGCTGAGCACTCCAGCAGAAGAAACATCCAGTCAGCTCCCTCTCTCTCACACACGGAAACCTCCCTCCCCTCTGTAATACTCCCCTCTCACCCGCCAACAGCATCCCACAATGCACTGCAGGAGCTTAAAGATGGAAAATGGCCTTGTCTGATTGGATAGCATCCAAGCAGCCGGCTAGGGGGGTTGTAATAGAGGAAGTTGAAGCCCAAATCATAACGGCTCACAGACAGTAGGCATGATGTGGTATCAAATCAGAGGTGAGCAAGTTGGGAATTTTTAAAATGAGATGTTATCAGTATTTTTCCCCCCAGTTTGGCACTGTCGACTACTCTGACAAGATTAGTCACTTTTTCTTTAAATGAATACTTTTTCCACAAGCACAGGGAAACACTCGCACATCCTTTTTTGTTTTACTGTTGCGGACCACTGATTTGTCAGTGTGACCACTCATTACCTCAATGAACAGCTGCTTTCAAACTTGACTCATTAAAAAGGGGGCTTTCGGCATTACTACTCGATTTGTACATAATCATACATATCAAGTAAACAATGAATTTACCGTCCGTTGTCGCTTCAGCCTGCGAGGATAAAGGGTTCCCGTGAGAAACCGGCACCCGGGCCTTACTCGCTCAGGCGAAAGGCATAAATGTCCCTCCAGGAACTGAGGCGCCGCTATCAAAACTACTGTGGCACTGCCTGATCCACTGTCTCACTTTCCCATATGTGTAATGTTCCTAAAGTAACACTTTAATATGTTCATTTTCCAAACTTTCTGTGACAGTTCTTCACTTATATTCATAAACTCGTTATTCAACACCAGCCATCTTGTCTCGTCTCATATTATCTTGCACGTTTTCCTTGCCCACCCTCCATGCCCAGTGTGGGGATACCAGCATCCGAGTCACCCAGCTGGACGAGTGCTCCGGGGCTTGAGGAGCAGGTGGGGAGGCCTGTGAATGCCAGGCCTTGTCCCCCTTTTATACTTCCTAACAGCCCCCATCCCCCTCCTAGGGGCCTCTCTCATAGTCCTCAAATCACATAATCATGGCTTTCAGCTAAGGAAAACAGCCCTAATCAAAATAAACAGTGCCACGGAGGCATTATTTCTGCAATAAACCTACACGTAAAGCTGTCTAGCTGCGATTGCACCCTCCCCTGGCCCTACAAAAAAGACATTTCAAATGCGACATTGTCAACTTTAGTCGATTTCTCCTCCAGAATTTCGCACGTCAGCTTTACTACCAAAGCAAGCTGGCCATGTATGTTCCCTTTGTGCAAGACATTAATTTGTAGACATTTTCTAAGTTGCTGTTCGATTGCCTTTGTATCTTCCAAATACTCCCAACTGCTGGTCAGTAGGGGGCATTTCGGGGCACAGTAAGGTCAGTCTGAACCAACCTTCTCTTCATTAGTACTTCTCAAACCTGGCAGAACATGTATAGTGAACCTTGAAAACCCAAAACCTGCAGGCAACACGAGCGATCATTTGGGTACTGGTTACATGGAGTAATATTTTTTTCCCCCTTATAATATTAACTGAAAATATATTTTCTCAATGCAAATTTACCCACAGCCCAGGTTATTGTGAATTATATGTAAAAACAAATACATGCGTGCTTGTGTTTCTGTATTTTTCACTGTACCGATACTACTTGAATGCGAAGCAAGACCATTGAACACCGGTGGAAACATGTCTAGGTCATGACAAGTCAAACTGTACCTGCTACGTTTCTCGGCTTAAAACCCATGGATGTACTCATTTTTCTTTATTTTGTTCAATATTTCTGCATTGTGTTGTATTTTTGTTTTCTGATTATTTTCTTTGTGTTCAGATCCTTGTGTTATTATTATTATTATTGATATTTCATTAATAAGTTTGTTGTTAGTGTTTCATAAAGCTTGCTTTTCTGTCTGCTGCAACGATGCTAGTGACATTGGACACTGAAAGAAAGATTTTAGTCAATAGCGGGATATAGGTGTATAACCACCACATTTGAAAACGTGGAGGGTAAAAGGTGGTTTTAAGTGAGAAAAATGGGAAATAATCCTAACTTCTCTAAAACATTGCATGAGACTGAATGCGATACACACGATCAAGTCTGATATAATGCATTACAATAGAGACCACAGCATTGTGAGTAGATAGCCACATTCATGTTTTACTGTTTTGTTATTTAACATTATTAGAATTTCATCTATGTGTTTCATTTTTCTATCATGTATTTTTCAAACTCATACCTCTACTAAAATCGAAGGTTATGATTTTTTGTCTTTTTTTTTTTTTCATTGGATGCGGAGGGGGAAATTGTCGGATTTCATATCGGAATGAATTGTGAATTTAAATACAATAGTTTTTATGAATTATCATGTTCTTAAGAGCCACAGAGCGTCATATTGAAAGCGAATCATCTTGCGTGAAATTCATTCTACCAGTAAACCCACACACCCGACTCAACGAGAAACGATTTGTTTTATACAAATCGATTTGTTCACAAAATCCGACTTATAATAGCATTTAATTGAATCCTTCAATCCTACATTCAACAAACTTCATGTAAGTTCAATAACGAGTGCCAAAGGCATTGGAAAGGTGATTGAATTCATCATATACAGTGATAGTCAAGATAAATATTACCTTGTACAGTTTTCTATGAGTGATGTACGTTTTTATGTGTATGTAGCGGGGTGAATGATGTATTAGATGCGCAAGTATTTCTTAATTTCCCCCCTTTGGTGTGATCTTGATGTACTTTTTGTTTCTTTTAGTTGTTTTTCTCAATTTGTCATCGTTGTACAGAACAAATGCACATATAAGTAAAAGTGAAAGCTCGGATATTAACCTGTTCACCATCCTACATGAAAGCTCTACCATTCCAAAGGATTGCAATTACATTTGCTATAAATATGCTGCTTATATCCAACCAATGCATCAAAGCTTCTTTTCTTTGTATTTATTTTGCTCTTATTACTCTTTTTGACTGTGATATATGTATTACATGACTTTTGTTACTAGTTCAGTTTGGTACTTATTAACCCCCCCCCCCCCCCACTTTGCTGTCCTTCCAGCATCCTGTAAACTTCTCCAAACTCCTCTCACCCTAAGAAACAGCCATGCCACGTTCTGATACGCTCAACAGAATAGAAAAAAGACATGATGACTTCCATACAAATGTGCAGTTATCAGTTCCAATATTGTCTTCCCATGCAAAATAAGGTCAGTTTGAATAACTGTTCTCCTCAGTGCTGATGGAGGATGATGTTTTAATAGGATTATGTGGCCAAGGGTGCTGCAGTGCCACGACTTTCTCACTTTTGGCATTGGGTGACTGCATTAGAAGAGTTGGGTTCTTGTTTAATAGATGTTACCAAAGGTTTCAGGATCGGATTAATGAATGTTTATGTCGCGTAGTTGGAATTCAATCGTTTGATGGGTTCAGAATAGTGTTTTAATGAAGAGAAAGTACTGAGGGGCATTTAAAAATATATGTATTGCACCCAAAACTCATTTTTAATGGAAACACTCAAAGTAGGCGGACAGTTATCAACATGGATATGCAAAATTGACAATGTTTGACTTGTTTGACCTTCATTCACACATTCTAAAGGATTTCTTGATTTAATATAGTCCAAAAAATGCATATCTGTGAATATGTACGAATACAAAACATTGCCTTTGTAGTCCCACCAGTTAAAGTTGGAAGTTTCAGTGTGAAGATCACTTACTGGTGAAAATTACACTGTGTTTTTGCAGTTAGATGTTTCTCCAAAGAACCTATGGATGTGTAAATGCCATGCAGCAATTGTCTATCCAGGTAAACGAAGCAAAATGCTTCTTGAGTTGCTAGACAGTGAGCGCAACTTTGGATATTTACGATGTCAAGTGCTAACAAACATTATTTAGTTGAGGTCTGCGTAACGCTAGCATCTTATTTGAAATGGTGGAAGTTGATTTAAGTCTTAGCCGTGGCTTAGTTTCGACTGTTGTTTATGTTTTGTGTCTTGCTCAACTCAAGAGACACTAACGGCTTTTGAGGGCTGTGGTCATTTCTGTTAGTCTGGTCGTCTGCCAAACCGTGTGGTTGGGTTTGAACAACCTCTCAGCTGTAAAAAACGCAGGGCGCCCATTTTTCTCGGATCCCAAGGTGTCGTGACTTAGTGCCCCTCATTTGAAGAGAATCACGCAGACGACCCCCTACCATTCGCCAAAATTCATTTCAAATGAATACGCCGACATTTCGTATATGATAAAACTCCATAATCTTGCTCTGAAGCTCAGACACTGTGAAAGAGCCATTTGAAAGACTGAACGCATCCTTGTCCATTGCAACGTTTCTCACAAAAGCCTGTGAAGTCCATTTGGGTGGTCAATGTTCCTGATATAGGAACAAAGTGATTTCTGATTCGTCCCTTATACATACCAGTCAAGCACATCATGTGCAAACGCTCTCCTATCGTAGAGATTTCGATAAGTGTTGTATATTGAATCGTAGTGAGGCACTAGTCGCCTCATGCTGTCCTGTAGACGTTCGCCGCGTGAACTCGACTTGCCTTCCTATTGTACGTATCCGTCTGTATTTTAACAATCTATTTTAACGACACCGTGTGATGCCTGCTCCAGTGACTACATGACGCTGGGTTTCTATTTCCCAGCATCTCTGTACCTTGTACAATAGCTCTTCTCTAGCAATGGCCAGTTCTATTCTCCATAACCTCATTCAAAACAACTGCCGCATAATGAAACTGTTTTTTCTTTTGTTTTGTTTCAAATTTTATTTGCAATAAACCAAATCACTACAGTGAAGTATTACAGTTGTACAGTTCCTTGAATTATTCAGATTATATTATTGTCGCTGGTCTATGGTTGCTCTGCTGTACCTTTTTATGACCTTTTATTTTTTACATGTTAGACAATATTGTGACGATGTCCTATGCAAATATGAGAATTAACAAGAATTTGTCAAATAATGTATGTTGTCTTAACTTGTATGCATGAAATAGTGAAGTTTACATTTGAGAATAAATTCATAAATAAGAAGCAATGCTCTGACTGTGTTTGTTTGTTTCTTTAACAAATATAATTCCCCGGTTTAAATTTAGCATAATACACATGTTAATATTAATATAAATATCATATATTAATTTAATATTTTATTCATACTAATACATTCAAGTGTAAGCATAGGTGTGAACAGCTATTTAAAAAGTTAAATAAATAAAAATAAAACTTTTTTTATTATACATATTTTGAAAAATATCTTTCAAATAATTTCATATTCCATTAAATTTATTTGAAATAATTTAATTTATTACTTAATAATATGCTATTTGTTTATCATTGATTATTTAAAATATAAATGACATTTTTTTAAATATATAAAACCTTTGATTTAGTATATCAGTTTTCCCAGAGGTTATTGTTCATATATTATTTTGAATAAATTATTGTAATTATTTAATTACTATTTTTATTTTAATTATATCAATATTTACTCATTAAAATAAGCATATGATGATCTTATTATTTAAATATTTTAGTGATACGCAGACACACATGCATGTTATTTAAAAAAATATTAAATTAGTTTAGTATTTACAATACTAATGTATTTACAATCTAAATCTAAAATAAGATTTTCCCCTATAAATCAATTGATTTAAATTATTTTACATAATTTTTAATAAATTATTTTATTTTAATTATTATTATATTATCCTCATGGACAGGATGACCAACTGGATTTCCACAGTTTTATATAAGTTGAAAAAGTTTTAAAGTAAGTATGTCAAATAATTGTTTTCATCAGGCTACAAAAATCCATCAAACTATAAAGACTTGCTCATTTCTATGCTCAGTAACTTCATTACAGACTCTTGAGACTGTACTCCTTAAAGATATCCGTGACACACAGTATTTGGCAGCCCTGAGCGCACTGCAGTCCCTGGCTCTGAATATCAAAAGCTTTGGCACGCAGAGCACAATTCTAGGCAGACTTTGCATCACAAAATCACCCGAACCCTTTACTTCACAGCCAATGGCTGCACTTGTTGCTCAGCAGGATGCCAATAAGAAGTGAGAACAGAGAAACGCCTGTTGAGTGGAATAATGCGCTCCGATACGTCTGTCTGCAGGAAGTACACCTTGTTCTTGGCATTAGTGCGCTCATGCAAATATTTACTGTAAGTGATGCAGGGACATGTCAACAGAGACCACAAAACAGGTGGCATTTGTGTCTTCTGTCTAGTCATTTGCAACACTGAACAAGGCCTGTGTTAAATAGAGGGTCAAGATGGTGCAATGTGGCTGGCACATGTGCGTCGCATCATACGCCATGTGTGTAAAGTGATATATTTCACACAGACAAAAGACTGTTTTGAAAATCTGGACCACTGCAATATCAAATAAGGGCCAATTCAAAACTAAAGAATGAGTGGCCCACATTTTGTCCCACTCAGTTATGCAATGAAGCAACACTTTCAAAATTCACAACCACCCACTAACTGGCCTGTATTTCTCTGGTTATTCTCATTTTCAGGCCTGTTAAGGAGAATGAAATTGCTAAAAATATGCTAAGAGAGAGCTGGTGTGTTTCCACCTCGTCTGCTCACCTGCTGTCACTCTGTCTGTCCATGATCTGTCTCTCTTTCTGTATCAGATACATGCACCCAGTTTCAGATTCCCCTGCTTTTATGTCCCATGAGACTTGTATAAAAACAGATTACATAAAAATTGCCAGGGGGTAAAACAAATGTGACAACAAATGTATTATTATCTTTGCAAGATGTTTATTTGTATATATATTTTAATGCATAGTCCTATTTATTTAATATCTTGCCATTTTACATTGTTTTTATGGAAATGGAGATATAGTTTGCACGCTAAAATATAAAAGGAGGCTGAAAATGAGGGGTTGACAAAATAAGAAGCATTGTCAGTGTACCATCAGACAATTTTGAAACAGATTTCAAAGTAAAAAATAAATGAATAAAGTTTTCTTTTTAAGACATTAAATCTATGATTTGGACTTTTTTTTTCATTAGTTAAATACAAAACAACTACAAAACAGTTAAATCACCCTGACATTTGTGACAGCAGCAAACAGAAACATGCATATTAATACCGAGGTCAATGCTCATCACAGAAATGGTGTATTCAGATGAACGTATGTATGCAGTGCATTTTTTTATGTATTTTTGAATAAATCAATAGATCCGGATTCATGTTTTGAACCACTTGTACCTTGAATATCCTGGGTCCAACAGTCATTCAGACAGAAAGGCAGACAGACAGAGACAGAGAGACAGGAAGACGCATCATTCATTTCTCTCCTCCTCAGTGAGTGATCATACTGCAGTGGGAGACAGGGAGCAAGAAAGACAGACCATGTGAGCCCAGAGAACGAACTGTTCCTCTGCTAAACGTGTGTGTGTGTGACTGCTGGTGGGTGGAGGGGTAAGGGAAAAGATTAAACAGAGAGAGCGAGAATATCATATTTTCTTTATCTCTCTCTCTCTTTCTCTATCTGCTTTTGATTTCACCAGCTGGGATGCTAAATAGCAACCTGCGGTCAATGTGAGGCCAGCGATCATTTGACAAGCATGTCATTCAGTTTTGTGGCACAGTGGCTTTTGAGCATCAACGCGACTGAGTCTAAAACAGACACGGGGCGTATAAACTATAAAAGAAAAGAAGGTGTGTGTGGGAGACAGAGAGAGGCAGTGAGATAAAGAGTGGGTGAAGCCGTGTGTGGTTGTGCTGGGTGATCAGGACTCAAGCTTCACAAGCTCAGACTGTGAGTGGGCGATTCTGTGGGTGCTGTCATGGTGTGAATCTCCTCTGTCCCTCACGTACTCCAGCATGGCAAGGGGGCGGCACCGGGTGGCACTAGTGCAAACTCAATGCCTAACCTAGAAACCATACTGCTAATGTGGGTCTGATGCTGATCCCATGCTGATCCTAAAATAATGGAATGCAAGCAAGATATTAGCATAGCAAATTAGCTTACTCTAGATAATTCAGCCTATTAAAGGCCCAGTTCACCTAAAATTGAAACGTACTCACCTCTGTTGTTGTCTGTTGAAGTTGTCTCTTCACTGGAACAGATTTGGAGAAAAGACATTACAAGACATTAATTGATGGACTGGTGTGGTGTGGATTATTGTGATGTTTTTATCAGCTGTTTGGACTCTCATTCTGATGGCACCCATTCATTGCAGAGGATCAATTGGTGAGCGAGTGATGTACAGCTAATTTTCTCCAAATCTGTTCCAATGAAGAAACAAACTCATTTACATTTGGATGGCCTGGGAAAATTTTTAGCATATTGGTTTTTGAGGGTGAACTATTGCTTTAAGCAGGAAACTCTTTTATATTATGATGATATAGTCTGTTCTGCAGACAACAAAAACAACAGCAAAATTGCCGAAACCTTTTTATACTACATCAAGATGCAGTTAAAGGGTTAGCTAAAAATTAGCTTGTGTTTCCTCACCCTCGAGGCATCATAGGTGTATATGACATGTTTTATTATGAATGCATGCACTTTTTTTGATGACTTGTATGGACTGTTCAACTGCAACATCCGCTGACTGATTGAGCATGGAATAGCCAGGATGATTTTTAATATAACTCCAACTGGATTCATCCAAAATAAGAAAGTCATATACACCTAGGATGCCTTTAGGGTGAGTAAAACATAAGCTCATTTTTGGGTGAACTAACTCTTTAAGCCTTTCTGGATAAGACAGTGAGCAGGGAACATTTTTCTCTGGGGAGACATAGATCTCAGACACACCTTAACTAGCATAATCTGAACAGCCCGTGTACCGTATATAAGCCGATTGAAAAGGTTTATGGGAGCACAAAGTTCCTGAAATCAAATAACACTTCAAACTTCTGAATCAAAGCAGGCTTCGATGGAAAGTTTTTTCATTTAAGGTGCTGCAAACCATTTTTCATTGTAAAATTCATTGCTTAGTGGAAGTAAGCAAAGTGGACAAAACCTGATGAACGCTGTTCCTTCTACGATTGTTGTACAAACTCAAAAAGCTAGACTACCTAATGTAGCAAAAATGGTAACATTTTTAGGATTTACCATTTCCGTGCAAGAAATTCTCAAGTCTCAAGTAAATTTATCTCTTTAGTTATCTCTGGTCTATTTAAAATAGCCTAGACTGATTTGAATATTTTGTCTATTAAAACGGCAGCTTTGTTGAAGATCTAAAGGGAAACGCACTGCTAAAACAGCAGTGATCCATCTTCCATGCTGTTACAGTCAGTCCTCTTGTTTTAATTTAAATGCTCAATGATCTTGGCTGAAAATAAGCATGCATATTTATTAGAAGCTTCATTTCCTCTTTTTGGTCTCATTATGTCAGGGCCAAAACAGACACCGCTGTTACCAACATGAAAGTAAAGATGATAATTAGTGTTTCTGATAAGGGCGTTTGTTGGAAAATTGCTTCCATACAAGTGGCAACACAGATCACAGGGTGTGTCTCCATCTTGGGGCTTCTCGGGTCTCTGCCAAAAGAGCAAAGCTGTTGATGGTTTCAATTGCAACCATAAATCTGGCGGACACACACAAAAGAAAAGACAGTTCTTGTTCTCTTTCTTTGCGGTGTCTCACTGTCTCTTTCAGAAAAAAGGACCCTCCCACCAGTGAGTATTTTGGTTGTTTCTTTTCTTCGCTCATCTACAGTACATCGCCTCCACAGGGTGGGCTGGTTCACCTGTACAAAGACCTTTATGTTCTCCTTCACTCTTTCTAACATTTTATGTTCGATTGGCTACACAGACAACTAGTGTGCTAAACAGGACATGAAAAGGACAAAGAAACATACTTATGAAAATGTTATGGCATCATCTAACAAGGCTAATGGGGTCATGCCAACCTGCTAACCCTTGTGCTACAAGAGAGGGAAAAAAAAACAACAACAAGAAATTGCTTGGGAACATGGTTAGGAAAAAAACAGGTTTACATGAAAGAGATTAGCTTTTAGCATACTAACAGGGTTAATGTAGCCATGCTAACCTGATAACCCTTGACTACTTGATATGGCTAAATAGCCTAAAGTAAAAAATACAGGTTTGAATGAAAGATATACTTTAGATTTTAGCTAATGCAGCCCTGCTAACCTGATAGACTTTGACCCTGTGTTGTAAATATCTTACAGAAAAGAAAAACACAAGAAACTGCTTCAGGACATGGGTAGAACAAAAATGCAGGTTTGCGTGGAAGAGATACTTTAGGAGTCAGCATGTTAACTGGGCTAATGTAGCTATGCTAACCTGTTAAACCTTGGTCCTTTGCTGTAAACAGCCTGAAGAAAACATGACAAGAAAGTGCTTGGGAAAATGGTTAGGACTTTAAAAAAAAAAACAGGTTTACATGGAATAGACATTTTAGCTTTAAGTACACTAACTGGGCTAATGTAGCTATGCTTACATGGTAAACCATGACCCCTTGCTGTAAACAACCAATGGAAACAAAAATATGTCAAGAAAATTCTTGTGTAAAAGGTTTGCATGGAATAGATAAGCTATGCTTACATATTAAACCATGGTCCCTTGCTGTAAATATTCAACCAAAACCAAACAAACAAAAAATAATAAAATGCTAGTGAAAAGGACAAAATACTAGTTTACACAGAAAAGCATGGAAACATGGCCCACTGTAATTTTAACACCATTTTAGGAATTTTTTTTATTTATTATATACCTGTTGTTTTTATTGCTTGTAAGTATTTCTTACAACAAAGCTTTTCAAGGCTGCATGTTACTGTGAAATTAGCACAGGCAAGCATATTTTACTCTGCTACACATAATGCCTGAGAACTTGTGGTAAAGAATGGCGTAATGCTTTAATAGCATGAACTTTGTTTGTGGTATCAACAGTCGGTAGAGTCAAGACTGTAAAGTGTGGACTACGTACAATGGTACACTATCGCTGCCTTGTGCTGTTATGTACTGTAAGGCACAATAAAGAATTGGCTGCAATGTCACAAGACCTCTAGTCCTAGAAACACATGACAGCATGCCATGCCCCAGCACAGTACACTTTCTCCTTCTTCCTCTCCACCAAAGGATCACAAATAACATGAAGCAAAGAACTGCGTGACCGTATACTGTCTCTCTCTCCTGTTTTCTTTTTCACATTTTTCACATTCTTTTGAGATACTGCAAGCCGCCAAACAGAAAGTCGGATTATTGACGAGAGACTTGTGAGTAAAAAAAAATATGGGCAGGGAGATGTTTTGAAGAGAGCTGTGCACAAACGCAAACTAGGTCATGGGAGAGTCGTACAGGGGCCATTCTGCTGAGTGATAGATGGCAGTGTGTCTTTGCATCTCTGTGCGTGCTGCTTTGAACGGAGATGTGTTCACCTGCCTTCTTGAAAAGAAAACCATCTTTCTCTTCCTACTTACCCCTTGAGAGGTCAGGGCCCTACACGTATGTCAGAAGTATTTTGATTTTCATGTTCAGAACATAGTACCAGAAAAGGGCTCAGATGTTCCTCCAGAGAAAAAGTTCTCCGTAATCTCGCATGTCTTTGCGAGTTTCAGAAGAGATAACATCTCTCATTATGCTGAAATATGCCAAGTTTCCAATCAAGCACCTTCAGTCGAACACCAGAGATCTGAATATGAGCTCAAACACCTCTCAAATAAAATGTTTGCATGCAATCCTTTTGCAATCGTATGCATAAGTGGACATTTCTGATCTGCTTTAGACTTTGGATGCTTTGAGATGTTGTTGTGATTCTAATCCAAACGTCTGTGCAATTAGGAGTGAAATGAAACAATCATAAGTGAATGTTTGAGATTGTGTAAATGCGGCTTTAGGGTGTGTGATAGCAGTCCATGTTGGTGTTTTATATTAGTGCTTCTGTATGATTATAAGGTAAAACAAGGGCACAGAATCACACTGTTGAGACTTCCATATGCCTGCCCACCTTAAGATCACCATGCCTAAATAAAACATAAATTAGATCACTATTTTTACTACATTTAAATAAGTATACTACTTGATACTGTTAAAAAGCTCCGCCCTCTCTTTGAAATCCACTGATAAAACTATGGTGAACAGGTTGCTAAGTCATTTTACATCTTTATGACAGCTGGAACATGGTTCAGTTCTTGGGAATGTGCCCTAGTTTCTGCATCAGCAGAATTATATCTTCCATACCATGTGCCCTCAGTAAAATGTGTGGGTGTGTCTGTGAACATTTAGCAAAAACTTGAGAGTATCCTGTTTCACGACAGTCATAAAAAAAACCCCCATCTCACACATGATACAAATGACATTTGTCCCTAAAAGATAAGCCACCATCGCGTTTTGCAATTCAAGATATTTTGCAGTCTCAAAGGGAGAAGGGGCTTAAAATATGCACGACAAAAATTTTAAGAGTGACCTAAATCATAAGAGTTATTAACCTCCCATTCTTTAAAGTGACCTGAATTGTGTTTTAGTCTCTGGCCTCTGAAATCTTTTGTGTATAGTAGGTGAACAATGTCCGCCTCAAGTGAACATGCAACAATGAGAGTTTATTGTCAGGGTGAGAGTTTTCTGGCAGATGTTAAACAGGTGACTGGTGGGGCAGCTGTTTGGTGCTGTGTTTCATGCTAATGGCATGGTCCACGACTGACAGCAACTACTGCAGGGATATAAAAGCCGGACACCCCTAGACGTGCAGTTTTATACTAGATTCTATTCCAGTTTTGTGGACTCAATCATATGAGAAGTCAGACAGTCTAATGTGGGTGTGGTATACTGTAGACCGAAGCCGAGAGCGCTGCTCAAATTACAGAACGTTGAGGAAAAACACACACGCAGACACGCAAGTATGCAAGCACACAGACACACACCTTTCTTCCGCAGGAACAATTAAAAGAACCACACAGACACCATATTTAACAATAAACTAATCTTATTTTGTCTCTTTTTCTCCTGCTATTTACATTGGTACCTAATGTGCAAATTAATAATTTAAAGTAGTGTAAAACTCTCAAATTAATACAAAATCATATTTTACAATTCTAAGACGGTGAGAGTCCATGAGTTTGCCGAATATAAAGGAGAAAGAGGAAAAGCAGGAAGATGGGAAGTGAAAGACACACATGATTGTGGAGGGGTAGAAACATGGGAAGAGAACCAAGCAGTGGACATCCTTGGCCAGGAAAGACTAAACACTTACAGAGACACGGTGTTGGTCACCTGGACACCACCACACAACAAAACACAGCAAGCACTGCTCTTATGATAATCTTGTCTATGAAGAAGAAAAGCACTTGGTTGGGCCTTTGCTTAGCAGAGGCACACAAAGTGGCTAACATGCTAGTCATGCTAGTTGACCTACAGTAATTGGCGTAATTATCGGTAACATCCTGATTTTCTAGTACACAATGAGAATTAGCGCTTTGAGCGTTTGTGTTTGGTAGCCAGTTAGTAGCTTAGCATGTTGTTGTATGTGATGGTTTTTGCACTGCTGTGATCAATATCGGCTTGTACCGTAAAATGTCTGATTTTACATTTAGAGATTTGGTCTGAAGAATATGTCCTAACCAGTCGTGATACAATCTGACAAAGAATAAATTCACCAGACTTTGTCCAAACTAAATACGACCGTGAAAACATATTCTGATAGGGTGTAAATTTGTTGTCACAGAATTTTCGTTTTTATTGTACACATGAAAATTTAATCTACTAACATTCCACATTGCACCCAGTTAGGACATTTTACACTGCTATGCAATCTAAGAGAGTCAAAGACCTAAAATGCTTTCAAGAGGTAGATTTGTACCTTTAAATATCCAATTTTACATTTATAGATATAGATGTTTCTATTTATAATATAATCAAAATTGTGTGGCTAAGACAATATTCCTGAGGACAAATGAAATGGAGGTGAAGGACCGTTTTGGCACATGAGAGGCTAGCATGGCAGTGTTAGCATGAGTGCTACAGAAAGTTGATGAGCGGTTGCCAATTGCTTGTAGCCAAGCTGTGCCATCAGTGAAGGTATAAAACAGTTGATGAATACACAGTTTCATAAGCTTTCCACCTTTTTTCCACTGCTGAAGCATATAAGGGTTTGCATTTCATATCTATCCTCTGTTAAAGTTGTTCTTGTAATTTAGCATTCACTAGCATGACTGTGATATATATTATAAATACAGAAAGCAATGAATGGAAGTCAAATGCTTACTGTATTGGATGTCAAGTTCAAGTAGCACACAATAGTGAGGTATCATTTGATATCACGATGGAATGCAAACCCTCCTATGTAGAGGCTTTTTATTACAATATACTGCAGCATATATATATATCAGACACACACCACAAAATCAATCCAAAAGCACACCTGATATGCCACATATTAAATATTTTCCACCATAATAATCCCTGTACAACAGACCTTATATAATCGTATCTATATCCCGTAGAATCATATTGGGAAAAAGTAGAATATGGCTGACGTCATGAATGCATAGATAAAAGGGGGAGGGGTGACAGTTGTTACCAAACTTATTGCTTTCAAAAAAATCAGAGTGCTGAACAGTGCATCTCCCTCCCTTTGTAATTATTTGCAATGCACAGCAAATCAATGTTATTTTATATTAAGATTCCAAAGAGCTATGCTGTGAAATATTGCATTACAATGAACTCTAAACAGAGTTTTCCCTTCCATTATTTGGGAAGCTCCATAAGAGACTGACATATACTTTTACATCTCTTTCTGCAGGTACAAGGAGTTTTACGACACAGACTGAGCAGAATGCACAAACAAGAGCTTTTACTCTAGAACAAGTAAAAGACTGAATTAAATCGAACATAGGACAAACAATAACACAATCTCTGGCCAAAGCTGTAAACTGATTCTGGTTGCACTTCCTGTCATTGTAAAGCAGTGTTCGTTCGCTATTGAGAGTAAAGTAACAAGAATACAAGGAGGCCGATCTTAACTCTAGTAGGAAAATGTTATGCCAGTCCTTTGTATCGCTTGCAAAGTGCAAAAAGGTGGTGGTGTTGCTGTTTTTTTTTTCACACACATTGGGGGTGGCTATATATGTGTGTGCATTTGCAGGGCTATCCAGGTCGGTGCACCTTCCCCTCTCGTTCCCTGTGTTTCAGCTCCTCTCTATAACAGTATGAGCAAAAGTTCTCAGTCTCGGGTCGGCCATAGAAGGTGCAGTTCTCCCTCCTGCAACGTTTCTGCTGAAAACAGTACATTGGGCAAACACCACTCTGCCCTTTGGTTTTGTCCTGCCCCAGCCAGGCATGGGGCACCGGGTCTTCATCTGCAAACTCCAGACAGTCCCGGATGTCGCCAGTGTTGAAGCCGTTGGTATAAGTGTGGGACTTATGTTCCCCAGGCATGTTGTACGGGAGGGTGTCTATGGCATTAATCGTACGGATACCAGACATGCGGGCTGGACTGTAGCTCTGAGAGGACAGTGAGCGGTTTTGCTGCGGGTAGGTAGCACAAGTTTTGAGAGTGCTGACCATTGGCTTGTAAGACTCATCTTGGTAGCTGGATGACTGCACATTGACATCCCTGAGATGGATGACATTGTGCCTCTGGATAGGTGGCGTATGGCTATAGTGAGCTGAAACAGGGACTGGTCCAGGTCTCTTAGCATCGTTACTAGGGGAGGAGAAAGGGACAGGGGACATGGAGGATCCTGGGATGGAAACTGGGATGGGTATTGGGACAGGAGAAGCAGCAAGCTTTGGGCTTCCCCTTTCTTGGACCTTCACAGCCTGGGAAGGATTATGGCTAGGTTGCAACACCGGTGAGCAACTCTCAGGTGGAGAGCTATCTGAACGCTCCCTTAGGAAAACACTCTCCTGTTCAGGCTTCTTTAGTGCCACCCCATTGGTCTGAGGCTTCTTCTCCACCTCAGCCTTTCTCTTCTGTTCCTGCTCAGCGCTGAAGCGTTCTTGGGCACTGCTTAGGTAGAAGCTGATCATCTCTTCATGGAACTGGTGCCGGTGGCTTGTAAGCAGCAATCCAGCGAAGATGAATTTGCGCTCACCCTGCATGGCTGCCCGAAGTATGTTCAGGCTGAGTTTGACATCTGTGCTGTACTTCCAGTTGTCCAGTGTCCGATCACCCGAGTTTTTCCCTGATCCTGGCAGTCTCTCAACAGGTGAGCTACCAGAAGCACGGTCTGTAGGAGAGGGACTGGTTGCCTTTTCTGAGGAGGATGTGCTGGCTGACTGGCCTGACTCCTCTTTGCTTCCTTTTCGTGTTTTTGAGTCCTTTTTCTTGGATTTCTGCTCTCCGTTCTCTAACGTTCGACCATTTGTTGAAGTGGACTTGTTGATCTTGCCATGAACAAGTCCTCCAAGGCCACCCATATTCTTCTTAAGTTTGATACCCAGTGTCTTGCTGAAGCTGCCCAGTTTGTTGGCTACTGAGTCAGCCCTTGTTTTATCTTTGTCCTTTCGCTGCTTGTCCTTGTCCTTCTCCTTACTCGACTTGCCATTATTGATGTTGGAGTTACTGCAAACAGACTCCCTGTCCGAGTCCATGGATTCTGCCAGAGACTGCACATCCTCACCTGCAGAGGCAGTGGGTGACTCTGGCTGAGCCAAGGGAGCCTGTAATAGATAGATCAGGAGGACATTAGGACTCAAAACTGTAGTCACCTTTAGCAGCAAGTACTGCTGTCAAAAATGTTAGAAAAGGGGGAAACAACCTTGTTCCTGGAGGGCTACCATCCTTAAATCAATTATAACTTAACCAGTTATTTAAGGTTTCAGGAATATTTGTAAACATAGCCAGGTGTGTTGGAACTTATGTCTGCAAGAAGGTAGCCTTCAGGAGCAGGGTTTGCAACCCCTTTCAACCAATAAATGGACGACCACTTACCCTTGTTTCGGAAGGAATTCGAATCCATGTTACATTCATGTAGTTGTGCAGAAGGTTTAATTTAGCTTCCAGTGATAGAATAAGACTAGAGAGAGAGAGAGAGAAAAGAACATAGTCACACATCTCTTCTAAAATCTAATTTGTAGCTCAAAAGGTTTATCAGCTCAAATGAGGCATTGAATAATCTTGTAATCTCTTACGTGCCAATGACGGAATGGAAGATATTACAAACCATTTGAGGCATGCAACTAGGAACACAATCAGTGCCTAAATCTATTCACCAGGGAACTACAGTATTTATCAGTCCATTATGGAGCCAATGGACTGGGGGCCAAATGATTACAGTTACTTCAGCACGGATGTTTCTTTTGGTTTCTGTTCTCCCTTAAGTAAGTCATGGCTGGGGTGGTGCTGCTGCAATTTATTTATATGCATTAACTTGCTGACCCCAGCAAAGTTTCTCAGATTTTAAAACATCCTGTACAAGTCATCTTAACCATAAGACTAAATGCAATAATATGCAAGTTATAAAAGCCTGGAACATGTACAGGCTTTAAAGACTGAATGAGTCTTTAAGATATGACAATCAAGAGCCGATCAACCTCTGTGAGGTTAATATGACCTGGTGCCATGTGCTGGGACCTTCTGTACAGATTTAGTCCAATTTAATCCCTCATATGGTAGTGATAACATATAGTTAGTGGCTTTTATTTGGCCTCAATTGACCTTTGTCTTAATTACCCCTTATTTAGGCTAGAAACTGCTCATAAGTTATTAAATCGCTCTAAGATTGCAGTAGTGGTGGATTGAGGATGAGAGAGAAAAAGAGGGGTCTTACTTTGCCAGCTTGGCATTGTCGTTGTCATCCCTCCCCCACTCCCAGTCCCTCCCAGGGTCCACCGCGAAGTGAAGCGCTAGCAGCTTGTGCTCAGAGTCGGTCAGTGGGATGACGGCTGGAAGGGAGGGACAAAAAGAGAGATGAAAGATTTTGATGTAACGTCCAAAACAAGGTTGCAACCAGTTCCCGAACAGATTGAAACAAACAGTGGACCTAGTTTTTGACTGGATACTAGGACTAGGGAAGAGGTGTACTTGATTAGATAACACTGCTTAGCTACTGTACTTTTAAATGAATGGTTTGCCCAAAGACTAAGGTTCTGTCATTATGTTTGATGTTACTTATTTTTGCCATAGCCCTCATATCAGATTTAGCAGGTGAAGTTTATCAGTGCATAGTGGCCTAAATGTATGGACTGTTCTTCACACAAAGTGAATTACATCAGATTTTCATTTTTATGGTGAACGTTTCCCCAAAAACTGCAACAGTGGTTCATTTCTTTCAGAGAATCTTCAGTTACTCCTGCACTACAAGATGTGACAAAACTGCAAAAATGTAAGAGAAACAAAAAATCATATTTCCATGATTCCAACACCCATTTAACAGGAAAAAGATTTCAACATTAATCAAGGGCTATGTTAACCGTAATTTAACAGGCCTGGGTGCGGCACTGTTTCCTAAAAATAAAATATCACGGCCTTCCATCCATTCTAACTACTTCTCCTTTTCCCCCATTCCCATCACTGTGAGTAGTCTTTTTAAACCACATACACCAGACAGAATGGAAGGGAAAAAGAGAGAGTGAGTTGAAAGAAAATAGATAAAGAGAGAGATTCAGTTCTCGTGACTGTTGGAAAATACAGCATGTTTGAACAGAGGACGTTCCAACCCCTTCTGTCACAACCATACACTCACAAAAACGCACACACTGACAGAACAAACTGTCTCCTCTCCTCATGAACGGCCTGCCATTTGCCAAGGGACTGCTGGGTAGAACTCACGGTGTACCAATGATGAACATACGGCTCTTCGATGACTCATTTACATGACACTATGCAGAGTAGGAGTGAGAGACATCAAGTCACAGTAATGAGTAAATGTGTGTGTGAAAGAAAGAAAAGGTCAAGGAAAGAAAAAAAGTGGAGATAAAAAGTAGGAAAAAAATTCTAATCACGATATGGATGTGTAAGATTATTATACCACAAAATTAACATTCAAGATTTTTGTTAATGAAACACATTTTTAAAATATGCAAGTTATTACACAAATCTACTAATATGACACAAAAAAGGAGATTATACCAAATATAAGGACTAAGGACAATTTTAAAACCTATTATTAAATAATAGCAGTTCAAATCATTATATGTCAAAATAATCTCTTTTTTTTATTATGCAACCCTAGTTTGTAGAGAAGTGTACCATCTAGCCATTTTCCACAGTAAGACATGAGCATGCTTGAAGCACACTTCCTCCCTGTTGAATTTTCAATCAACACACGACTTTGCCTCCTACCCACGTCTTTTAATTCACAATCCTGGCAACAAGAAGCGCCAAAAATGTCCAGCTGGTCTACTGAACATTCATACAATCTAAAATCCCAGTCCACCCTCTAAGAATGTCCGACTTTTATTCACTTCAAGCTCATTTTGTCTTGAATATGTACGTTTCATTCAGTTTTTGAGTGCATTTTCTCAAAAAACAAAGGAATTATTATCCACCATAGAATTACAATCTCATATCATTATTGTATCATAGTACCAGCACAGTACTGTTTTTTGAAGGATGACAAAAGAACAAAATTGTCAATGGCCACTTTTTTGTATTCAATTCCTCTACTGGAGTTTGGTGAGTCAAACAAAAGAGCACAGAGATGAATCATCACATTGTAAACTTTGATAAAAAAAAAAAACTTAGGTACAAAAAGGCAAAATGAAAGTTTTAGTTGTAACCAATCATGTAAAATTGTCTGGACAAGGTGGTCTCAGCATGGGCCTATGGAGCAATTCTGTATACTCCATGGGAGTGGGAGTCACTGCTAAGCTGTTATGATGTGCTTCTTGCTGATTGGAGAATCAAAGTCTCTCCTCAGGATTATGGGTAGTGTAGTTTTACAACAGGAATTTAAGAAACATTTTTGGAAATAAAGCCAAGAGAACACTAACTAAAAGAAGAATATATAATTTGCTTCGCAATCTCAAATCTCATATACAAAAATGTTTCTTTAAAAGGAATGTTGTTCCAAGATCAACAAAAGATGTTGATCCAAAAAAAAAAAAACCTCTTAGTTGCCAAAATCATTTACCCCAACCATGACGTTCTTTTCACTGTTACTGAAACACATTAACTTCTGGCGCATTTGAGGCTATGAGGTTTCCTCCAGTATTTTGTGGGTCAAATTCTTGGGGAGTCACACCAGGACAAGAAAGAGCATCCAAAGTCCAAACTGAAAGAAATGTAGGTGGAATTCCCAAAGCAGAGTGCACACTGTTCAGAATAACACACAAAATCCTACACGTGGGCAGGCACTCATACATTGACCTAACCAACAAGTACCCCATTGTGTTCCCCGTTGCATACACAGATACAGTTTCCCATCCGAGAAGGGTCAGACGGTGAACACTGCAGCTATGTGGGGTTGTGTCCCGATTCCTACACTGCAGCTGTCCTCCCTTCTCTGGTCCAGTGTACACACTAACATGCTTCAGCTTGCACTCTTTTTTGCATTTGGGCCAGTTCCAGGTCCAAACACCGCCACTGCCAGTTCTACCTTGGGGGACTGGAGCATAAAGTATTTTGTATCCATTCTGGCAGTCGTGTAGACCTGTCCTTGACTGACCCACCTCTATCGCATACATTCAAAACTGTGACGTCAAGGCCACGCTCTCTGAAGGAGTGAGGGGCGTTGTTTCCTCAACTATCTGTTGGTATTCAGTACCCCTACATTGCCTGTCTGTTGTTATAACCAAAATACATTGACTGGATAAACAAGTGAGTGATAATGGACGAGTAATCATGAGATGACGAGATTGCAAATAAGGTCCTTCGCTGAGCGCTGCGGTGATAATACAAACAGAAGTTGTTGACAGACAACATTGCTCATGGAGTCTGACATGCTACATTACAAGAGCATTACATGCAGAGTTTATTCCGTTGGCACGAGGGGAGGTTGATGTATGCAGACTGGGTCTGGCTGCACGACATGGCACCGCCTCAGGAAAGTTAGGCAACGAGCGGGAATATGTGTCATGTGAAGCATTTGTGATATAATCCTTTTGAGAGTGACTCCCAAAGCACTATTTCCCGGGATCGTTGTGGTTTTCTTGACTCTCCCCCTCTGGTGAGTGATATCAATCACTGCAGTTGTGTCCACTGAGGAAAACAATTAGTCCACTTTAGTCACGCAAACCATGCTTGTGCTTGATGAGGTGTGAATTCAGGAGTTTTCGTTCACAGTTGTGTATTTTACAGCCCCCGTAAACAATAATCGCGAGGCTAAACAAAGCTTTGTCGCGAATCTCTTAAATATGCGAATGGGAATGTGATTGCCTACATATTTTCCAGAGCCACATAAAACGCAATCTGTACGCTGAAATATCCGCAGGCCTCCCGATGCTCACAACTGATTGCGATGAGAGGAATCTGGATGTTTTTAACCTAAGCTTTGCGTGAGTTGGTCGTGGCACAAGAAGGTTTTTCATTCTTTCAAGATGAAACTTTAAAAGCTGCCCGCCGAATGCCAAAGAAAATAGAGATCTTCGTAAAGCTGGACAGGCGTGTCTTAAAATAGCAATGCACATTTCCTTTTGGTTGACTGGTGTTATATAAAGTGTTACCACAGAAAAATTAAGGTGCATTAGAGAAGTGCTAGCATGGCACGTCACAGGGAAACCATTCAGTATGTCTGCAACGCGCAGGAAAATCTTAGGGGGAAAAAACTTTGAAAGGGACCTAAATCACCAAAAGAGTTTAAATTCAGGGACATATTACAATTACCCTGTGGTTAAAAATAAATGACAAGTGGAAAAAGAGAAAAGTTGACCAAAGATGTTTAACCACATTTTGTTCTCCTTGACAAATTATTTTAGCTAATGGCTAATCTTAAGGAACGGGAAAGTTTGCTATTTTTATATCGACCAACTGATGATTTCATGAAAACAGCTTAATAAAGGGACTAAACCACATTTTAATTAAAAAAAAGGCAAAAAGTTTCTGTAAGCTGTAGAGTCATAGCAAATACAATTAGCTTAATACAGCTGGGTCTGAAACTGCTCTCTATCCCCTATGTAGTGCACTACGTATATCATGTCGGCCATTTTGTAGTACTGTCTGAATTCTGAGTGAATGACTTCACTCCCTATATAATAGAAACAAACAACTTCATTCCCTACATTTATAAATTACTGTATATTTACAGTGCACTCTGATTTCAAGTTTACAATCTATGTACACTTGCTGTAGCCCTATTTCCCACAATCCAATGCATAGAACCAACGAGTTGGAAGAATGTGAATGAGAGATGCTGTTTACATCTTATATGTTTTACTAATTTACTGAGGTGGCATTGTTGTTAACTTACAAATGATGATAGAGATGTGATGATAATTTGGTGGATGACTTAAAAATATTTGCTAATCAGCTGTAGGTAGTGTATTCTTTCTAATTCTATTTTCTGATATTGTTCACTCAACTGCTATACACTATATAGGGATTTAATGAATGAGTGCAACGTGTGCATGTGTGAATACAGTCTGAACATCCATTTTTAATTCATAAGAAGAATGACAAGAGTATAGAGAGAATAAATTGGCTACTAATCTAAAGACACCATCAGGTTTCTAGCGTTCTGAATGTTGACTACATTTTAATTAACTATTAGAGATCCTAGGTTAATCAAAATTACTTTGTCTGGTTTGGTTTGAGGATTCTGTAACATCTATTTATTATTACTTTGAGAAAGTGGTATTGAGATTTATTTGTGATTTATTTGTAATTAATTTATGGTTTTGGTTTGTGTATCTTAAAGGTTATCAACCTATTCTGTTCCAACCCAATCTGTCAAACCATCTTTAAGAAAATAAAAGAAAAGAAAGTGAACAGTTTTGAGTTGTCCTTTGCGTTCATTGGAGATAAAGCCGTTTTCAAGTTTGGGCAAAGCTGTGGTCCGTCATCAAACACACAGAACTTGACACCTATTGAAACTGGAAGTCTGAGCTAGACTTACTGAATGACTTGTCTCTTTTCATTTTCAAAAGCTGTTAATGATGCAATTTTCTATTGCTAGTCAGAAGAATGTGGTATTAAGGGGTGGGGCCTTTTTCATTTTTAAAGGATTTGATTAGACAAAAAAAACTGACACACCCACAAGTGCAGGATGAGTCATCAATATTTCACTCTGCTTTTGTAGAAGAGAAAGCCTACAGTTTCAATGTGCAAATATGCTAAAAACTAATTATTTTAGTGACGTTTAGAAGTAAACTAATATATAGTTGTTAGTTTCAAAGCTAGCATACATCGAAAGCCACAAGTGAAATATTTCACGGGTCTTTGGACACAACTCTCTCTCTAACTCACACACAAAAGTCTCAGTGTTCTCGGGGAACCGCTGGCACCTGAACACACACTGGGCAGACGGGCACTCCCTGGCAGACCCCAGCGGAAGATCCGGGGGGAGGGGGGTCTCACCCATCAAGACAGCCACACAGAGACAGACTCTCCGTCGGGAAGTGGAAGAAAGGAGGTAGGGGTTTGGGAGAAGCAGATTAGGGCCTAAACCACATGCAGTGGTTGGCCTGGACTGATCTGCTCTAAATGGCAATGGTCAAGCGGTTATTTAAGGATGGAGAGAGAGAGAAAGAAAGCGGGTAAGAATAGAATCAGGGGAAATGAGTCAGAATGTGTGCATTTGTGTATATCAGTGGTAAATGTGTATATGAGGCCTCATGGTGCTAACCATCTCCAGACACACGGCAACAGATGACATCACTCAGAGGAAACCAAGGCAAATATCCCTTGACCTGCATAGCATGAGCAGTTATTCCCAACTAGATGTATTTTTTTTTAAGTTTTAGATTTTGTGTCATTAAATACATAGGACTTTTAAGGGGGGGGGGGGGGGTGAAATGATATTTCATGCATACTGAGTTTTTTACACTGTTAAAGAGTTGGATTCCCATGCTAAACATGGACAAAGTTTCAAAAATTAAGTTGTACGTTTGAAGGAGTATTTTTGTACAGTTTCAGTATATACCACATAGAGACGTCGTTGCTGCTGCTGCTCTTGTTAAATTTCAGCCTCGGGATCTGATTCTGGATCATAAATATACGCTGAATCTGACTGTTAGCCATGATTTGTTTTGGATGTTTTTTTCCTCACGGTAATGTCACAGCTTCCAAACGCTCTCAACGCAAAAGCCTATTCGCGCTCGTGATTCTTTAGCTCCGCCCACACGTCACGCCTCCAGTCGGTCGTGTTTTTCCGGGAAAAATCGGTACAGACTATCTTTCTCTTATGAATATAATAAAACTAAAAACTTTTTGGAGTTATGAAGGATGCAGTACTACTCTATAGGTACTCAAGATTAACAGGATATTGAGTGAAAACGAGCATTTCACCCCCCCCCCCTTTAAAGTTGCTGATCGTTTTAAAAACTAATTGTGATCAATCTAGTCATTTTCCTTTAATGATTTTTCTTTCTGTTCGAGAAAAGAAAAATAGTATGGGTAGAGTACGCTGTCAGTTTGTATGGATGAGACCTTGCGTGTGATTTTCCATACTTGTGAAGCGATTATTGTATAATTTTACCATACAAAATGGCAAATCACTTTTAGAAATACATTTGCTATTAGGTCATTCTTAAGGAAAGTTTCTAACCTGTCAAAACTAGCTCAGGTCTTACAAAACTACTTGGTTAGTCAATTGTGTTTAGTTTAAAAGATAAAGATAATAAAAATAAAGTATAACATAATATAATGACAAATTTCTAAAAAAGTAATCCCCCAGTTTAGTGTGGATAAATTACGCACTTCACAGAATGGTGGAGGTATTCCAGACAGGAGTATGCAAGGTGTTTTTCTTTTATTTTCCGAGTAGCTAGTCATTCATATCCTGGAGAAATGTGACTACAGTGAAGGCCTTTAATCTGTCAACAGCCCGCTGCTTCAAACCGACCACATGCTTTTGGGGTCAATGAGTATGTGAGGGTATGCTAGGAGGTTTCCTGCAGTTAACAGAAGGACAGCGCGCCATCTAGTGAGACACTCAGCCAATGGTTCTCTGTCACCCAGACATATTATTCACATAAACTACAGACAATGCTGTATATATTTAATTTTAAGGAACAAAATATGGTGCATCCAATATGCTCTTTAGACGTTTTTTTTTTTATTGTCAAACTAACACGTGACTGGGACTAGATGGCAAATTTGTAACTTTTTTTCTAATGACCATTTCTCAGGGTTAGTTCGGTTCTGGTTTGACGACAAATCTTTTTTTGTGTTTTTGATTTTTACTTATTAGAGGCATGTTTTTTAGAATATATGTGACAAGTTGTCATAATGGATCCTGCCAAAAAACAGACTATTATATGACTTTTGCTTGTATTCTGAATGGTATAACAAATATAAAACACAATATAAAAACTGTAAAATTACATTTTAAAATTGTAAGATCTAAAACATGTGAAAAATGAGACATGTATTCTAATTTAAAGTGTTTTTTTTTTTTTTTAACTCATTTGTGTAATTCAATTTTGGACTTAACAGTTAACATAAATATAGCCCATGTGACAACTAGCCCCGATGTCCCTTACAATATTGCTTTGATTTTTGATGGTGTCCAAAGGTCTCATGCCACAGGCAAGGTTTTGCTCATCCTTGGCAGTTGGTGTGTGTTTGTGCCTGGCAAATGCCCTGACTGTGAGACAACTGCAGTGTGTGTGTGTGTGTGTGTGTGTGAAGAGAACAGCTTGTACTGTACTGACAGCTTCAGTGTGTCAGTGAAACGGGGGTTGAAGAGAGAGAGAGAGAGAGAGAGAGAGAGAGAGATAAGCATGTGTGGATCTCTGCCTGCGTTCCCATTCAGCCCTAGACAACATCAGCCTGTTATGTGTTGTTTTACCTTACGCTCAAACTGGCACCACTGCAGTGAACAGAAAGACTTCTGACGGTGGTGGTGCACATTATAGTGCACATTACACTCTACTGTACAGATCGCAAGACAGACCATAAGGGTCTAGAATGGAGGCTCTAATTCAGACAGACAGCTAATAGTGTCCTTAACTGGGAGCAAGACTCTCTGGGAGAGGCTGAAACAGTATATTAAAACATATCATTCCTTATTTCTCAATCTCTAATCAACTGGCGTCTACAAAATGTGCTTTTAATAATTGATCAAAGGAAATTCGATTTCAGGTCTGCATTATTAATTTAGCCTTATATGAATTCAAATCCATTCTTTGCAAAAATAAAATAAAATAAATCTAGATCATTTCAATTTTTGACGTCATTACGTCACGTCTGAAACATAAAGAAGTTGTCCCGGCTTGTTGGCTATATCACATGCGAGGATCCTGTAGATGGTGGATCATTTATGGCCTTTTTTCGCAGCAGCTAGAATAATTCAATGTATCATTGTGATGGCAGATTGTAATCCAGAAAAGATTATCTATTTATGAAACACATGCAAAAGAAATAAATGATATTCCAGTTGTAAATGTGCTTCTGATTAGCCTGGGATTACACAAGATGTCTATTTTAAAGAACCAGTTTGAAGGGAGTATAAATTGAACGGTATGACAATTAGAGATTGGACTGTACAGAAATTTTAATCTCCACACTAATACACACTTTACTCATATTCACGCAATGCTGATGTTGTTAACATGAATAATTTGAGAATAAAGTAAAACAATAATAATAGTATGCATGGTTTGATGTGAAATGAACTAATTTAGATTAAATCACCATTTGTAGCGTGATTTATTGTAATTATTTTTTCCTCAGTTGGTCAGAACAAACGTGGCAGACTTGTTACTTAATTGTTCAGATGACAATATCTGATGAAAATTCTTATTTGGGTCATATATTCCAATATGTAGGCTAGAATCTGTGATTGTGAAGTACAGTAACACTGGGGCGGTGACTGACTGCCACACACACTCCTCAAAACATTAGATGAATCCACACTGTACAACCCAATCCAGTACAACCCAAGCAAGGAAGATAATTCAATCTATGTAGCGCGCGGCGCCACTATGCTAGCGTTTAGCGTAGTGCTCGTAGTGCTCATGGAGCTCATTCCCACGAGCCTTAAATCCAAGAGAGAATGCGCAAAAATGTTTTCCCTATTTAAAGATGGTTACATGAGTAGTTACACGAGTAAGTATGTTGACACAAAATAAAACGTGGCGATTTGTTAAGCGGATAAAATATGATAACTATAATGTATGGCTGAAGAGCACTTCGCAGCACTTCGACCTCGGCACAATAATATCATCACTCCTGAAAACTCCTCACGTTGGTTGTATTGACCGAAGTTAGAGGGATAGGGGGAGGGGGAGTTTTCAGGAGTGATGATATTACTATGATAATATCATATTCTATGATATTCTAAATTCTAAATTCATCCCTGTTTGGATCCTAAGGAATGAATGGTGTTAAGCTAAACGCTAGCATAGAGGCACCGTGTGCTACATCGATTAAGTGCATGCACTGAGACGGGAGAGGTACGTATCAACTCGTCTAAGTTGAGGGAAGAACATAGTGGATTATGGAAAGACGGTGGAGTTTTTCTTTTACAAAGTCTTGATTTTGTTTTGGTGGTGTACTATAGGCTCTCATACTAGGTTGTTTGAAAAACACATTATTTTTCATATATTTTACATCATTACAACACCTCTCTCCCCAGTCTGGCATGAACGGCTTGAATAGTTTCTGTATCTGTAGTAGCAGACTAACTAAAGTTGAAAAGTGAAAAAGCATAATAAGGCCCCTTTAAATATCCAATATCAATACTGATACTGTTTTTATGCCATTTCTCCAGATGTTTCATTTTCTTGTCTCAAAGCTTACTAAGTGGCTTGTAGTTACTTCGATATCTTGAACAGATTTTGAATAAGTTTTGGGTAAAAATTATTGCCTGTTAAAACTATTTAATCTACTTAACATTCCTGCCCTAAAGCATCTGACTGGAATTCACAGCAAAACCTTAAAGAGTCTACATTGGATTTTCTATCA
This sequence comes from Carassius auratus, assembly GCF_003368295.1. Classification (NCBI taxonomy): domain Eukaryota; kingdom Metazoa; phylum Chordata; class Actinopteri; order Cypriniformes; family Cyprinidae; genus Carassius; species Carassius auratus. Next base: position 13,596,496 of record NC_039267.1, read on the forward strand.
GTTAGACATAGTTACTTAACCCCGGCTGTGTCATGGTGTTATGTGATCGTTTAATTCAGTCTCCTGTGCATCTACCTTGCTCTCTCTGCTGGTCTCTCTGCTCCATGGACACCAGGGCAGAGAAGTGGGCCTGGTCATAGGCCAGCACCAACGGGGAACAGTGACAGCGGTTTGGAGGCACCTCCAATGGCAGGTACAGCCCTCCAAAGGGAATGGGTGCAAACGCTGCAAGATAAGAACAACAAATGGTTAATTTCTCTGTATGACACTTAAATTAATCTATTATAAAAAAGTTAATGACTAGATTCATACTAAAATGTTTCATTGACATTGGTGGAACCGAATCTTAAAGGAATAATTCATCTAAAAAGTATTTGTATTTGTTTATTTATTTGAAATAAATGGCTAATATTCCCCTCCAGTGGATCATCTTTGGGTCAGTCCGACTTTGTGAATGAATCATTTACAATCTTGAATTGATTCATTGAAAAGGTTTGACTCAAAAGAATAGTTTGTTAATGAAACTACTTCTCTCATGAGCACTACAAGGGGAACTAGGGAAGTTTCTCACATAAAACCTTCCGCTTTGTGTCAGTTTTGAAGTCTGCATGCTAAAGTTTGTAAGAAAGTCATGGTTTGGAATGACACGAAGGGTGAGTAAATGACAGAATTTAAATCTGTAATCCTTTAGAAAGCATTCAAGCATGTAATTACAGTCTCCCAAATTTGAGTTATCAGGTATTCGATAACAGCTTTAATTGGTTTTCAACTAGAAAATAAAGTTGTTTGCCAAAACATTATGAAGCCCGCTAGTGGTATAGATAAAAACCAGCACATTTTCTAGCTGGTAAAGCAAATGTGTTTGAGTTGTTGGATTGGGAGTCTTACCTTCCCCTCCAGAGTCTCTGAGCATGGTGTCCGCGATCACCACGATAGGTCTTCTCAGGACATGGGCCAGTACAAACACATGGAACTCCTCCAAGCTCTCGTAAACCGGGTCTTCTGAGTTATCCACCCTTTAGGAAACACACATACAGTGACATAGTTGACAAACAATATGATTCTTTGTTTATTGCGAGAAAGAAAATTAAACCAATATAGAACAGCTTTCAATTTACCATAATGTTATGTCTAAAGATTGACAAATAATTCAAGTGAGCTTTAGACATGACCTGGCTAGCTATATAAAACTGCATATGAATTTGAAGGAGAAGTTTTGGATAATCATATTTTCTAAATCCATTATTATAATAAACTACACCTGCATTCAGAATGGACACACTTCTCTAGCTTACTGCATATGCCTACTACTTTTTAAAAATACCATGCAAAGTATGCTTAGGATGTGAAAAATGCGTTTTTGAAAAAGCATAGTAAAAGAAATGGAATTGCATGCTTTAAAAAAATGATAAGTTACTCATTTCAAGCACTTTATCAGTACTAACCACCAAACCACACACACTCATACTGTGGGTGGCGAAACATCTACGCTGCCTTCAGAAAACAAGCAACAGTCACATTTATTGTCATATAGCAACATAACAATATAACACCTCATACCGCATATTCAGTAACAAAACAATATAACAACTTGTATTTAAATATATCACATACAGTATTGATGCAGGAGTTAAAGTGATAGTTCTCCAAAAAAAAGAAAATTCTGACATAACTCACCTTCATGTCATATCAAACCAATAAGACCTTTGTTCATCTTTGGAACACAAATTAAGATAATTTTGATGAAATCCAAGAGCTTTGTGACCAGACAGCAACACAACTGACACATTCAAGGCCCAGAAAGGTAGTAGGGACATCATTAAAATAGTCCATGTGACATCAATGGTTTAACAGTAATTTTGTGAAGCTATGAGAATATGTTTTGTGCGCAAAGAAAACAAAAATAACTTTATTCAACAGTTTCTTCTCTTTCGTGTCAGTGTTCAGCACACGTTCATGACAGTACCACGACGAAAAGAAGAAATTGTTAAATAAAGTCATTATCTTTGTTTTCTTTGCATACAAAATGGATTATTTAATGATGACCTTGCTACCTTTCTGGACCTTGAACATGTCAGTTGCATTGCTGTCTATGGCAGGTCAGAAAGCTCTTGGATTTCATCACAAATTTCTTAATTTGTGTTCTGAAGATGAACAAAGGTCTAAGGGGTTTGGAACAACATGAGCGTGACCAACTAATGACAGAATTTTCATTTTTGGGTGAACTATCTTTTTAAAATGAAAGCTTCGGACATGTTTGCCATATTGTGAGAGTCCAGCATAATAAAAGCCTTCTTTTTTCCATTGCGGCAATAAAGCTAAACACATAAAAAGCTTTTTAAAAGGCAAACCTCTCCAACTAATATCCTTCATGCGAAGTACTATCACTAACTGGATTATTCCTCATCACGCAGAGTGATTTATTAATGCATCCTTTAAATTATGCTGTCTTTTAAATCTCTTCTAGACTTTCAAAATACTGTATCAGACTTACTAAACATTGTAACAAAACATTTATTACCTGAATAAACTGTCATTTGAGGTTATTTTTATTTTTAAATTTTACACAAGTCACAAAAAGGAACCAGTTCATATTTAGCTAACTATTGTGAGAGTAGACAGAACTGAGAAAAACAGGAAGCTATATTTTCCAATCCAGAAGACTCCGGGGCATGACCAGAGACCTGGCGGTTGATGCTTTCACTTCCAGTCAGTGTGACTTCAGAAGGCAGATTAAGGCTAAGGGGTAAGTTTCCTCCTGAAGTAAGATTTGGTCGAAACTTTTTCGAACCGCAGCGCTTCAGTTGACACTGCTGAGAGGAGAAACCAAACCAAACTGCTGTCTGCCAGCGCAGAGTTTCCACTACGCTTATCTGTGACCTGAGATCAACTGTACTGGTTGACACGCTCAGTTAAAGGTGAAATAACTTCTGCAGCACTAGCGTCACCAAATGGAACTGCAAAACTATGGACTGTTCTCAAACAGGTTACCCAAATACTCCTCGTGTCTGCCATTGGTCGAACACAAACTCCAAATGTATGCTATTGGTTGAACCAGGGTTGCTATGCTGGGCTGGCCAAATTACTCAAACAACAAAGAAATGTTTTGGAAACAACAAAGAGACACAGAGTTACACTTTGGAGAGGAATCGGCCTATAGTGGTCTCTGCATGTAAAACTGAGAAAGGAAAAAATATGGTAACACTTTACTTGAAGGGGTGTGCATAAGACTGACATGACACCATCATAATCGTGACATGACACATGTCATGAATATGAAGGAGGTTTTATGCATGTTTATGACAAATGCCATTAAGTGTCATTCGCTCAATTATGACATTTTTAATGCAAACATTACATTGTTTGAGATGTCTTTGTTATGACAACTTGACTTTACTAAGACAACACAACCTGTCATAAATGTGTCATAAACATGACATAGCAGATTCATTATCAAACGCTTAGCTTTATGGGTTAACATTTCATTAAACTGTCACGTGGTTGGATTTGACATTGGCTGTCATGAAGCCATTATAACATTTTAATGACAAATTAAATTTGTACCACTGAGGTCAAGAAAAACATTCATGACACAGTTATAATGGCCTCATGACAGCCAATGTCAAAACCAATCACATGACAGTTTAATGTAATGTTAACCCATAAAGCTAGTGGTTTCTTAAAGGGATAGTTCGCCCAAAAATGAAAATTCTGTTCTCATTTACTCACCCTCAAGTTGTTTCAAACCTGTATGAGTTTCTTTTTTTCTGCTGGACACAAAAGAAGATATTTTGAAAAATGTCGGGAACCAAACAGTTGATGGACCCCATTGACTTCCATAGTATTTTTTTTTCCTACTATGGAAGTCAATGGGGTCCATCAACTGTTTGGTTACCGACATTTTTCAAAATATCTTCTTTTGTGTCCAGCAGAAAAAAATAAAATAAATCATACAGGTTTGAAACAACTTGAGGGTGAGTAAATGATGACAGAATTTTCATTTTTTGGCGAACTATCCCTTTAAGTTTGATAGTTAATCTGCTATGTCATGTTTATGACATATTTATGACAATTTATGTTGTCTTGATAATGTCAAGTTGTAATGACAAAGACACTGACAGGTTATGATGTATTGGTTTATGTCAAGTTGTCATAACAAAGACATCTCAAACAATGTAATGTTTGCATTAAAAATGTAATAATTGAGCGAATGACACTTAATGACAGTTGTCATAAACATGCATAAGACCTCCTTCACATTTATGACATCTGTCATGTCATGATTAAGATGGTGTCATGTCAGTCTTATGCACACCCCTTCAAGTAAAGTGTTACCAAAAATATTTTAACAATGAAAAAATACACACGTCATGTTTAAGGCGAGCGTCTCCAGTTCCGTGGTTATGGATTTAAAAGGACAAAAAAAAAATTTCTTTCAGTATCCATAAAGGAATACTAGCGTACTGTTTCTGTATGCTACATTACACAGTGTATACTGGATGCTACTTGTAAAATAAAAACAGTAAGTGTAACAGTAATAAGCAATGATAAATGCTTCAAACATTAGCAAGCTACTTTGTTATTATCTTGGAAACTGAATGGTTCACCAATAACTTTCCTCACTTTCATGTCATTCCAAGCCTTTACAACTTTATTTCTTCTGTAAAAAAAAAAAAAAAAAAAAAAAAAAAAAAGAAAATATATATATATATTTTTATTTTTTTATTTTTTTTTATTTTTTTTGTATATATATATAAAATAAATTATATATATATATTTTTTCCACTGCTGTAATCATTTATTAAACCTAAATATTTTTGTTGATGGTAATCAAATAATAAAATATAATATAAAATAAAATGCAAATACTGGATTAAAAAATAAATAAATGCTGCCTCAGCAACTAACTGGACTAAGTTGAATTACTAAAATCAGTAAGTGAAACAAAAACAAAAAAATAGTAAAATGATATATAAAAATATAAAAATGTAAACATTAAATTAAAATTAAAACTGAAATATAATTTAAAATGTAAAAAAAATTATTATAGTATACAAATAATATTAAAGTAACACTGCACTGGACCCTATTAACACAGGTTTGGAAAGACATGGGGGTCAGTTAAAATAAATTCACCTCAAAAAAAAAAAAAACTGAAATAAAGAAGAAGAAGAAAAAAAGATTTTAAAGCATTTTTAAAGATGATAAAAAAAAAAAAATTAGGCTGATATTAGCTTTGGTTCATTTCTCCCACTGGAAATGGGAGGCACATTGTGGGACACAGTGTTCCACACATTTAGTGTGGAAAATGTGCATAACTGTGCGCAGTATAAATACTGCAGAAAGAGTAGCAGTATGTAAGCATGCTATTCTGAATGAAGCTAAAAATGATGTAAAACTCCAACCACTGGCACCAGGTGGCAGTGTCACACATTTAAACGATCACAAACTGATTTTTCAACCACAAAATAAGCTCGACTTCACTGCATTCTTCTCCATGCATTATAACAGTCCTCTATATAGCAAAAGAAGGTTCTTTGTGTTTTGTCTAATGGCACAGTGTCCATCTAAAGGTCATGAGCTAAGTGAGGTTACTGGATGGAGTTAATCTCTAGTGGCCTCTAATGGAAGTCTGAGTGCATTGTGAGAGGGTCTGGGCGGATTGGGACAGTCCACAGACTGCATTTTAGCCAAACTTTGAACTTTAAGTGGAAATTATTACACATCACTTATGGTTAATGCCTTAAAAAAATTACATATACATAGTAACGTATGTATAAGTATGTTATGATGGGTAAATGTGTGGGTAAATTGTACTGTTGTTGTAAATGGTTACACAATTTGCATAAGAGGAAGTTTTTGTAGTTAAACATCAATACAGTAGGTGGGAATGGAAAGACAACCAAATGTGACATAACAAGATGTAGCCGTTTGTCTATATATGTGAGGGTGTGTGGGTGAGCATTACCCTCCGCTGGAGATGCCGTTCTTGCTAAAGTGTGTGCGTGGCTCACTGGAGGCCAGCTTCAGCAATTCGTTCCACTCTCTCTCCCATTCCTCCTCGGTGTACACCAGCCCCGACTACAGAGAGAATATATCGCAGATTTACAACATTTACCACAAAAATAATTGTAATACTTTCACTTGATATTCCACTGGAGATTTCCCATTTTATTTTCAAATTTAAATGTAAAATATTTTAACATTACATATTTTTATATTTTAATATTTTAATTAATTAAATTAAAATAAAATAAAATAAATTAATTAAATACAAATTTATAATTAATTTATATTTATAATACATAATTTTACATTTAATTATAAATGATAACATTTTTAATGAATACTCCTTTTACTATTTTTTTATGGTATATTATGCATATATTATTTGTATTTATACAGTGTTTGTAAATAGAAAGACAGATAGATTACTGCTATGTCCTAGAAGAATGGTTATTTGAAAAATATAGACAATTTGTATTAATTTATTAATATTTGCTTTATTTTTATAATCTTAATTTTTTTAATTAATATACTTTTTTAGTCATTTTCTGTATTTATATTGTGCATAATATTTAGGAAAAACGTATATATTTTTTACATTACTGGCATTTTTTAAATATCATTTCGTGTATTGCATAGGTTCTATTGGCAACACCAGACAAAAAAACTAAATGGCTAAATTATTAAATAGAATACAGTTATACAATGCTTTCTGTAAGTGGTGACAATACTGATTGAGCTAAAAGTCAGTTTGACAACATTCTTTAGTCTCATTGCTTAATTTCTCACTATTTGGCAGCTCGCGTAATTTTTGTAATTGTAAGCATTGACACACATATAACAAGTTAAAACATTTCGTTAGTAAATGGAGGAGGAGGACGTTGCACAATTGTAAGCGAAGACCTCTAAACATATTAAACAAATTAAACCTTTTTTTTCCTCTGCACATGCACTTTCGTTCAGTTTTATAATCTGTTTTATCTCAATGGCATCAATATGCCCAAGTTCTATAGGAAACACACCCACTCGTTTGCTCTCCTCCACCTCTCACACAAACATTTCCACTCCATCCACACCCACTCGTTTCTTACAGCTTTAATCACTGACACTCGTTCAGCAGAAGCTGATTCAAGAGCTCCGAGCCTTCATGACAACGAAAACAGTGCAGCTAATAAAGAATTGAAGGATTTGCTATCGACCACTCTGCTGATTTCCTGTCCTCCGGTATCCAGCAATAAGCTCTTACGCTAAAAGCTGTGCAGGAAATGCATAAGCTAATCTGCAAAGGTGTTTATGGGGAGAATCATTATGAACTGAAGGCTAATGTTAACGCTTTACAACTACACACTTGGCAGATGGACCGACTTTACATAGTAGCACTTAGTAGGCAAATTACAAAATTGAAAAGTGCACTAAATATAATAGATCAAACATCTTTAGTATTTGATTTGTTTCCTTAATTGCGGTTAAAGTAGGCAGCTAAGGAAAAAAATTCAGGACTAAAAAGACTACCGTCTACACAATATTAGCAAAATATGCATTGCTGCTATTTATTATTTAGTACATTGAGGAAGTCGGTAGCTTTTCGACTTTCACTTTTTCACTTTATCTATGAAAGAAAATGTTAAAGGTACTTAGTGGTTTTATGTTTTGAAGATTCAATATATCAAAATATTATTTTTTGGTATGTTTGAGGAATTTTGTAACAGATGCTAACATGCTAAAACTTAATAGGCTAGCTACAAAATGGTGAAAAATTTGTTCAAGGAAGTTGATTACGTTTCTATTCTTACGTCTGTTCAATCATCATGACAGAAACGTCTCGTTTAAGTATGTAACCCTTGTTCCCTGAAGGAGGGAATGGAGGTGTCACATCGGTGACCAGACGAACTGGGATCTCGCTTCGAGAGACCAATCTTCTTCGAGTGTACACTAAACGAGCCATGCCGTGACGAACAACAGCTGGATTTATTATGTGCATTGACTCGTTTAGTTTGCACTCGAAGTATATTGGTCTCTCGAAGCGTGATCCCAGCGTGTGACACGGAGGGGCCGAGTGAAAAAAAACTGAAGTGATTTAGAACAGAAGGAAAATGATAACAGTGAATATTAACGCTAAATCATTTCCTTTAATACAGTTATGCATGATTGCATGTGACGTGGATTTTTACACATTTCTAAGTATACGATAGGCTATACATAGAGTGTGAGTGACAAGTTTAATCTTCAGCGTACTATAGTCAGATTTTTCTTGCGCAACTTGAATATTTTGGTGCCATTACCATAGTTTGTCCACAAAGTGGCGACACTGGCCCCTTGTTTTGCAGTAAAAAACTAAACGAATGAGACAAAACAACAACAAACTACTGGAAATGCAACAATAATAGATGCCTGCGTTAGTTTGTACTTGCGTGAGTGGATTTAGAGATACATATGGAAGCTTGTTTCAGCCACTGAATAAAAAATACAAAAATAATTTATCTCGCAATTCTGACTTTTTTCTCACAACTGCATATATTTCTTAGTATTGCATGATATAAACTTGGAATTCTGACAAGTCTGGACCAATAACCTTGTGATTAGTTTGCCGATATTTTGGATAACTGTGCTTGCAGCGACCCAAGTTCGATTCCCGTCCAAAGGTCTTTTGCTTCTCAAGTGTTTGGCTGTACGCATCACGAAGCATTCATGCTAGAACTTAAATATATTTTAGGTGTTAGTTGCCAACCTCTTTGTTTTGCTGAGTCTGTTGCCACCTCCACCTCCTCTTCAGAGCTTCTCTCTCCGCTCCACTCTTCATCATGGCATACAGACTCTTCCTCAGCACCAGATCCCGATCATGGAAGCCCCACATTCCTGGAAAACACGGATAGCCAGACACTTGACACCATATCAGTCAGAAACATGCAACAGTGTAGTGCTTCTATTGAAAGGAATTAATGGTTCTCTTCTTTCCTGGTGTTGCATGCAATACATGAGACAAGTGTGCATGAACGTCTCACCTAAAGAAGCTGCATGCAGAAGACAGTTTCCGTCTCCTGTTGTCGCTAACGGAAGTAGCTTCTTACAGCTGGTGCACATGGTGGACCACCAGTTTAAACGACCTACAGAACGGTTTAAACACAATATTTGAAGTCAAACATACTAATAAACATCACCGAATATCCCGTCATGCTCTCAAATCTAAAGTCAATCTAAAAAAGTTTCTAGTCTTACAGCCAGTTATCTTTATTGAATCGTCACAGGCACTGTTTGGTGGTTTGTGATTGTTCTAGTGTTGGTCGAATGTGAATTTTCTGTTCATTTTGGGCCCTAAATCCAACATACAAATTTGTTTAGCTTAGTTATAATGCATAGCTCACTAAGCATCGCTTTTTTTCTGGCATAAAAATAAGCGGTCCTCTGCAGTTCTGGGCCCTGAGGCGGTCTGAACTGGGCACTGACCATTCGCCCACTCTTTTCTCTGGAGCTGGTGAAGCTCACCGCAGATGAACGTCAGTGCCTCCACCCTCGGCCCCTCTGGCCTCCTTTGGGATAGGGTCTTCCTCCCACAGTGCAAAAGCATTTCCAAAGCCCTGAAGCCATGTCCAACCTGCTATTATTTCACCATAGTATTTTGCTTGCACAGGCTGGAAATGCATTTATTTAAAAATACGTGCCAATTTTTATAAGCTTTGAGTTTATTTGGTTTTCCACTTTCAGCAAAAGAATCAATTTAATAACACATCTACATCAATAAAAATTCAAGGCAATTTTTTATTGACATATAACTCTATTACTATTAATAATGATGAGTATTATTATTATTATTCTAAATTATAAATTAATAATAATAATAATAATAATACATATAATTAAATTTCTAAAAAAAACAAACAAATAAATAAATAAATGATAGTAAAGTCATTTAAAGTAAAGTATGCAATTTTTCTTTTTTAAAATTGTATTTAAATCATAATTATACTTTTATAATAATAATAATAATAATAATAATAATAATAATTACTATTATTATTATTATTATTATTGTTATTATATAATAATTTAAATTTATATGTAAAGCGTCAGAATTTTATTTTTGGATGACATATTCTTTAAATCTTCTTTCAATTTTAGTGTTATTGAGCTTTGTTGTTTGGGAAGTGCAAGTCTGTGTTGATCGCTTGGATTTCCTGTTGATCCAAGATGAGATTAGATTCATTCTGTCACTGTTGTATTGGGTTGACTCTAGCAGTCGAGTTGGTCTTATTCAATCTAAGCTGACATTATAAATCTATGTTTCTCATCACTGTAGTGAAGGGCTAGGCCTGGGATTCACTCTGCACTGATCTGAGAGCAGCGTTTGGGGCTCACCGGCCTGCTCCAGGGCCACCATGGTGGATTGCTCAATGAGGTCTCGCTCAATGAAGCTGCGGAAGTCCTCGCTGTACACGCTCAGGTCGGGCAGCTGGAACGTGTAGATGGGCATCTCCAGGGGGAACTGCTCCCTGGCACAATCCCCTGACACCTGCAGCCGCGCCAGAGACATGATGGCAGAGCTGGCATGGGAAATGCCCCGGGACAGACGCTTCTCTGGAAGAAAGAGAGAGAGAGGAAAGAAAAATCTAATTAATCATAAATATTTTAAACAAATGTAATTTCTTAATTAATGTTCCTCTGGTCAATGATTATGAATCATCACTGCACAATAGGACAATCAATCAATCAAGCAAGCAATCCATATTTTTCAAATAAATGTTTTTTTTTTTTCAAAAATATAATAATAAAATAAAATATTATAATCATGAAAAATTATTTATTCTTATTATCTTATTCATTTTCTTAATAAATATTAATAAAATATTTTATTTGTCAATTAATCATCACCACACAATGAATGAATTAATATTTATTTTTATAGATTATTTTTATATATAATATATAATTGTTTTATTTATTTTAAATAAAAATTGTATTTACTAGATAAATGTTCCAGGTATTTTAATGTTTATGAATCACTGCTTCACAAACAAACAAACAAACAATAAATTAATAAATAAATAAAACAAACAAACAATAAATTAATAAATAAATAAATACCTGTTTTAATAATTTTAATAATTTGTTCAAATTGATTTTACTTTCCATAAAAAAATTCCAGGTCTTTTAATATTAAACACCAATGCACAATAAGACAGACAATCAAATAATGTTTTAGTTTTTTTTTCAAATGAAAATACGCGAATGATAAAGAAAAAAAAAATCCTAATAATAATACAAAAAAATTATATTAATAATTAAAAATTATATATATATATATATATATATATATATATATATATATAGAAACAAAGTCCACGTAGGCATGGAAAAATAATATAAACCAATAATATTTTTTCAGTAGTGCCTTTCAGGATCCAACCAAATCCAAACAAAATGAAATCCAGCCATACATTATTTTCCCCTAAATATCTTAAAAATTACATTCAATAATTTCAATGCATTACTAATGTTCTTTGTTGTCTTGAATGCTAGTATTATTTAATACTAAACCAAAATTGCTTCATTTTCAATTGAAAAGTGATGGGTGTAATTTCTGCCCCACTAACACAACTAAACCGCATTCATTGGTCAGAAAAACAGATAGCTCCACCCCTCCCTCACACCATTGGTCGAGCTGATGTTGCTGTTGGGCTGATTAGAATTCTCAGGGAAATCAGTCAACAATTCTCTAACTTATATTAATTCTCTGCATATTAGAATTGTGATAAAATGGTATGGCAACAGATCTTTTTATCCATATTGTAGCGTACACCAGAGATAAATGGATTATCGGGAAAAAAAAGAGTCAATTCATATAATGACGACTTTAAACTATTATAGAAGAAAATATTGAGAAAACACAACAATAAATCTGAACAGGAGGAGGGTCAGAGAGCATTGCTCACCCTGAGTGTTGTCCTCTTGTTTCTGGGGGCATTGCTCAGGCTTGCCGATGTGCTGCGGGGTGCTGCTGCGCTCCGGCTGCTTGAAGTAACGGCCCTCGTTGAAGACGTGGGGCAGGTTGGCCGTGTGAACCTGCCGGAGCTGCTCATAGTCATTGAGAGCGGCGCTCAAGTCCCAGTTTTTACCTGATTCATCACAAACAACAAAACTGATGATACATGCTGCCAATATGCTAATGCTTTAGCATCAACAGTCTTCTCCTACTTTCTGACTTTCTCTTGCAGGTCAAACTGGAAAACGGTCATGGAGCACAGAAAATAATCATGCTGTAAAAAGTTCAATTGTCAACATGTTTGTAGCAATGTAATTTACAGTAACAACAGTACGTTATGTTTAATGCTACAGATTTATAAACTTTATCGCCCCCCTCAGGACAGTAGTTTGTTAGCACCACAATAACTCGCGTTAAAAATGATCAGGTAATCACACACAAGTAGCATTTCTTTATTAAAAAAATAAGACTTTTTTTTTTTTTACCATGATTTAGAAAGAAAAAAAAGTAATTTAGAGTAGCAATAGTTAATAGTTAAAATAAAATTTTCAGGCATATTAAGAACAAGAATCATTTGATGACTTTATAAAAGAATATAAAATGTTAACATGGATATATCTGTTACACTGAATGATGATGGAACATTATTTCACCCATTTTTGACATTTTTTTCACAAACTTTTTTTTTTTCACATTAACAAATTCTTGCAAGTAACAAGCTTAATCAAAAAGCCAATTAAAAAGCAAATCAGTTTAATTGATAAATGTTTTTATGAAATTTACAATAAATTTAAACTTTATAAAAACAACAACACACACAAATACAAAGCAAAAATGACTGGTGTTTGTTAAAAAAAAAAATCGTAATATTTAATAAATCTCTATTTCAAATGTATTTAAGACTTGTCTTGCTTGCGCCAAAAATCCCATTTCAACAATAATTCCATGCCCACTAAACAGGAGGTCATTGTTAATGTACATGACCTGGGCTTTCTCTTTCATTTCGTCAAGCTACTGTTTGAGTGCACCTGCCAACTCCCATAAGGCTTTTCAATCTAATCCCAATTACACCCCCTGCCAACACCAGTGCCACAACAATGCTTACAGTCCACAGCAAACCCTAAACAATGAAGTTCTGCTCCACATCAAGCCTGAAGATAAAGAGGGACAAAACTGTGCTTCGTCTCCAGTGTGCTCTGAGCGAGGACAATTTGATGAAAAAACAACACAGATTTGTTTCTGGTTAAGTTCATTTTGTCTACAGATAGAGAGAACGTTCATACCAATCAAAATGGGAGGAAAACCACAGGAAAGACAGAGAAGCCAAACACTTTAATGTGAAATGACAGTCACCTCAAGACTACACACACACACACACACACACAGCTGCTTCCATGTCCTCCAGCGACTGTCTTATCTCTGTAACCCAAAGGCCTTGCAGGGACCAAAGAAACAGGTCGGTCTGACCATCTACAGAGAGATACACACAGCCCGTGTGTGTGTGAGTGTGTGTGTGTGTGTGTGTGTGTGTGTGTGTGTGTGTGTGTTTTGCCTATACTGTGAAAAACAAATGTCTCTGCAAGGAGAGTAAAACCTGAAATCACCAACATGATGTACAATTTATTTCATAAAATATTAAATAATAGGCCAAATCCCTAAATTTAGATAAATATTTGAATACCCAAAGATGCCATTTTAAATGCATTTCTTTCATTTAAAAATTATTTAAATTGATCAGATTTAAAGGAATGACCATTTACTGAAGTTTACTCAGGCTCAGGCCATCCAAGATCTGGATGAGTTTGTTTCTCCATCTGAACAGATTGACCAATGGATCTTCAACAGTGAATGGGTGCCGTCAGAATAAGAGTAAAAAAAAAATCACCAAGTAGTCCCTCAATTAATGTCTTGTGAAGTGAAAGGCTGCATGTTTTTACTGTTTTTTCCATGAAAAATTGTGCTTGCAATGTGCATATTTCTCTCCTTATTCAGTCGAGAGGACTTTTTAATTGGAGAAAGCAGTATTATTGATAGAGGACTTATTGAAGTAAAAAAATGTCTTGATGGATTTGATCTTACACACGTGCAATACTTCAGAAGACATTAATTGATGGACTGGAGGGGTTTTGACTCCGACGGTACCCATTCACTGCAGAGGATCCATTGGTGAACTAGTGATGAAATGCTACGTTTCTACAAATCTGCTCTTATAAGAAACAAACTCTTTTACATCTCGGATGGCCTGAGGATGAGTGAATTTTCAGCTGCTAGTATTTATTTAATGATCGGAGGAGACTTACAGCGAACGTGCCAAAAAAAAAATGTGGACACTTAAATTCAAACCTGAAACAAACAAAAAAATAATTCTGCAATCATTTGAGACCTATAGCATCCATTTGATTTCTAACAGGCTAGTCTCCCATCAGTCAGTCTGGACAGAGTTATTTCATCCTTCCTGTAGCGTATGTAGCACCAGAACCCACATCAATCAATACAAACCTCTTTCTAGTTTATGGATTTGTTCATCCTTTGACCGGCCAGAAATTTTCAAAGACATTTTAAGGCTTAATCGAATGACCGCTCAGCACCTCTGATGCACACGTTTCACAGTTAGCTAAGCATTATGGGTCTCAATCAATGTTTCCTGTTGACGACCCCTCTTCTGTCTGTCCTTTAGACTTACAATTGGATTTTGCAGACGTTATCACATATTGTGGATACATTCAGACCACACAATATAAAATATTTCAATCATTTCCGAAGCAGAAATTATTTTCATCTTAGGTCAGTGTTTTACAATTCAAAAGCTGGTTACAAATGTGGTCAAACACACGTAATTTAATTAAATGAGATAACAATGGGAGCTTTAAAGGCAAAAGGTTAACAGGGTTTTAAAAAAGGTTGTTTTTCTTTTTTACAAAATCAGCTTTATTCAATAATGATATTGAACTGATTCCAGATATTCCCCCCAAAATACTATATAGTATCTCAATACAATTTATTTTCTATTCATATTTATTTTTATACAGATGTACGTTCGTTTATTTGTATACTTTATATAATTTCCCAATATATTTTTTACTATTTATCTCTACTATATATTTTTTTCCCATAAAATATTAAACATATGCCACTTATGCTATAAATGTTTATTATTTATTTGAAATTGTATTGTTTATTTATTTATATCATACTACAACTATATCATATCATATCATATTATACTTATATCTTATGCTTTTGTATAATAGCCTTCCACAGTTCAAACTTAGCACACTGCAACCAATTCCTCGCCTGTTTTTCAAATAACACAAACTAAACAGGTGAAGAATGAAACTGGACAACTGAACAACTCTTAATTTGGTGCTTTTCTGTCTTTGCTAATGAACAAAGACATGCACAGTTCTTCTGCAAGATGTTCTTTCAGTAATTAAACATCTTTTCCCGTTAATCAGGTGCTCTGCTTTATTTATGTCGAGGAGAATGATGTTGCTGTCAATCACCTATGAGAAGTGAGGGGACAACGCACTAAATATCTCACAGCAACAATAGCCATTTTTGCTTCTGAAAAGCTTACGATATGCTGCGGACTACAGAGGGAATAGTTGCAATACCTTAACCGTCCTTTAGAGGGTGACAATAAACCCCTCGCAAACCACAAACAAAGCTTCATTAATGACACGACTAAAGACTTTTTCTTTTTCTTTTTATAATGCTTCTTTAATCCTAAAAGTGCAATCGCTAGCATGAAATGTCATCTCTCAATCACAACAGTAACTGAATAGAGCACAAGACCTATAGCAAAAAATGTCTGCCAGTGTCGGCTGAGTCATTTTTTTTTCCCCAGAACACCTCAAACCGCACAAAGAGCCTGTGGCTGAGATTCCCACTCAGCTTTCCACAACAGCTTCAGTGACGGTGGATCCGCAGGGAACAGACGGAGACGGGAGACACACATCAACAACAGCCAGGTGGGATGACATCCTTCCCCTGCCACCTTCTATCAGTCCGTCATAGCCAGGGATCATTTCAGCCTTGTGGCAGATCTTTGATGTATGGTTTGGTATATATATATTGTGGTGAATATATATAGGTGTTGTAGTTTTAGACAAGCAACACACACTTTGGACTCTTCTAGCATGTTTAAGACATGATAAGACTCTTAGGAGACCCTAGTTAACACATATCAATGTCCTGTCATTCATCCACACCAAAAGGTGTCAGTACAAAATCCAAGAGCACTGTATTCCTAAGCGCACTTTTACAGTTCATCATTTACACACCCTCAAGTTTTTCCAAACTTGTATAAACACCAAAGGTAAACAACAAATACTGTGGATTTCTGTAACTATCAACATTCTTTCAAATATCTTCTCATTCAGGTTTGGAGCTATAATACGGTGAGTTATTTATTGTGCTCGACTCATTTGCACACAACAAATATGACAGAAGATTCATTTTTGTTTGTTTGGGGAAAAAACTTGTTTTAACTGTAAAAGCTATGATATTTTCAGGCTTGGGGAGTAATAGACTATATGTAACGTCGCTCGTATTCAGATTACAGTTACATTTTGTAAAAAGTGGAAATACTATCAGAATTATGTTTGTTTCATTTAAATTTAAGGTGTTAAATTGTTAAACATTGTTGAATAAAGTTGTTATTTTTGTTTTATTCGTGTACAAAAAGTATTGTAGTCGCTTCATAACATTCAGATTGAACCACTGATGGCAGATGGACTATTCTGACGACGACTTTCATACTTTTCTGGACCTTGACAGTGTATTTAAAAAATATCCAAAATATCTTAAATTCCGAAGTCGAACAAAGCTTTTACGGGTTTGGAACGACATGGGGGTAAAGTGATTAAGAAATTAACACGAGAGTCCCCACACCCTGGATCAGTTAATGCAATAAAGAAAGATCATAGCATCTCACATAAATTTTGATTTTTAACATGTAGGCTTAATTAAAAAAAGACTAATGTGTATGGTGTACATTTTTTAATGTTGTGTATAAACTATATTTATTTTTACTTGTAGGTTACATGTTAAAGAAAAAAAAATTTAAGTAAAAATAAAACTTTAATTCTAAACGGCACCCATTCACTACAGAGGAAGCACTTGTGATGTGACGCTACATCTCTCCACATCTTCCTATGAACAATTCAATCCATCTACACCTTCATCTAAATCTGTGTGAACCATTCCTTTTAAAAATATGTTTCCCTGTGAAGAAAATGAATGGAATTTTTACTCCGGGAACGCCACCGACACACTCCAAATCATTTGTGATCACGTTTCAAAGCTATAAACAATTCCACAGGCTTACAATAACACTAGGGCATCCAGTAGCAACAGCGCCTACTAGTGGTATGGAAACATGATGCCGCAAACAGGGAATTGCTGGCATACAGAGGTTACTGAGTGCGTGTTACATAAATATCAGTGCTTTGTGAGCGCTTGAGAGTGTGTGTGACTGCTGGGACAGTGCAGAAAGCCCACTTATGTCTTATTACACACCCCTGTCCAATAGTTGCACTTCTTCCTGCACGTACACATGAAGCTCCCGGCTCACCCCACGTTCAGCTCCCTCTGTGGACATTCGAGCACATGTCCGGGATGATAATGACATTCCTGCCTATTGCGAAGTACGCTTATAAGCTTCGTAGGATACAGTGGATTACATAACCGCGCAGTAGGAGAAAATCACTATTTTATTTCCAGACCTAATAAGCCATAAATATGCGGATAGAGGTTGTTTTCCCCCCAAGGTTTTTTGGATACAAAGTATGTCGTGCTTGACTGCAGCGGTGCCATTTATTTGGGATCTAGGGGCGGACTGAAGGCACTTCATACCCTTTTCATTCATAACTACAGCTTGTCAGAGGCAGGATTGTTATCGCTGGAGTGAAATGTCAGCGGTGGGGCCATTTAAAGAGCATTAACAAATTGCTCGTTTTGAATAATAAGCCTCAGACTGTTTTTACAGCAGAGCGGATAGGACTGATCTGAGAACAGTCTTATGGGTTTTGGGGAGAGATTGGGACAGGGAGGTGCTGATCCTAGATCTTTTTCTGAGGAACGTGCTTGCTGAAAGTGTTTAACAGCTAGCTATTAACGCAGAGTCCTCAGAGAAGGGTTTACATGTACATTAGCACAGAGATTGTAGGAATGCTTATGCAACATCTAAAACAGCTGCTTCAGTACATTCACTCTTATGTATGACATGATTTATGAAGAATAAATTCTGGATCAGACAAAACGCTCTGCAAACAGCTTAATGTATGGAAATGCATTTGTGTGTATGTCTTTCTCTCTCTTTGTGTGTGTGTGTGTGTGTGTGTGTGTGTGTGTGTGTGTGTGTGTGTGTGTGTGTGTGATAAAACCCTTACTTCATAGGAAATAAATAAATAAAAGTACTGTACAGTGTAATGATAACAGATTAGAATAGATTCATAATAATAATAATAAAAAATAATAATGCTTAAGTACTTAAATCTTAAAATGGTATAATAATTAATAAATAAATAATATTACTATAAAGTATATTATACAAATGACAAAAGTTATAGGATGTATGAATAAGATGGTATTTTGATGGCTGGCTGGATGAATGGATAGATTAAAATTTTTAATAATCTACACATAATGATATATAAATAATGGTATGTGATTTATAAATAAAAAATAATGATTATTGAATTTAATGTTAACTATAGGACTAAATGAATAATAATGCTTATAACTTACAAATACAACATCGGTGGTCTAATTTAAGTTACATATAAAATATGAATATGTATAACTTAGAACAAAATTGTAATTACAATAAATCATATAACAATAAACTGTGAATAAATAGATCAACATTATAGTATGATTTAATAATAGCATGTTCAATTATTATTATTAAATAAATAATTGTGTTTAAATGTTATTCTGTTAATATAATAATAGAAATGTTATAATAATTTAAAAATAGATACAAATAAAGAATGAATAAACAATATAATAATAATACATATAATAGTACATAAATACGTACAATATAAACACAATCATATAAATGTTATAGTAAGATGAAATGAGGCTGTTAAGAATAATTTTGGGTGTGTTTGGGAATATCACCAGGATGATGATGGCGAGGCAAAGACAGATGTGTTTCTCTTGACTCCAGCGTTCTGTTAAAAACAGCGCCGCTCTATTAGCGTCAGGCTTCAAACAGGAGGGTAATATCATCCTGTGATGATGAGCGACGGCTCTGACGTGCTCCAGGCCAGGCAGGTTAAAACACACGCAGCTGAACAGCCTCCTACTGAAGCCCTATAGCTGAAGCAAGTGTGTGTTTGGCCACAAAGGTACACTTATATTCACCCTTTATCTACAGTAAGTGGCATTAAAAACTGAATGTCAAAGCATCGGGGTAAAAAGTGTGAGTGAGTGGTATTGTTCTCTTATTGTTTCGACTATCTTGCTGTTGTATCAACTTTTCTGAAAGAAACTTGCTGTTTAACAAAATGAAAAAAATTGAATATTTCTTTGTCAAATAGCAGTCGACATGCACCTCATCTCAGTATCTCAGTATGCATCCCAGTATATATATATATATATAATATGTAAATAAATTATTTATCAATTAATTTTATATATTATAAATTTGTTTTCTATTCTAAATTAAATTAATAAGTTAATCAACTATCATATATAATGTTTATTTACTAAAAATGTATTTAATAATTTATATATATATATATATATATATATATATATATATATATATATATATATATATATATATATATATATATATATATATAGTATTATAATAATTATAATTGATAATAATTAATAATAATAGTATAATTTATTTATAAATAAATATTAGTATGGTATACTATGGTATAATAATAATAATAATAATAATAATAATAATAATAATAATAATACAGTGTGATTTATAAATGATGCTGTCTAAAATGCTGTCTAGGTAGAAGTGGAACACAGCCATTATTCACACTTTTTCTCCTGCATTTTTTGAAGGACATTTTTAACTCCCTTATTCTTCTTTACATCGTTTCTCAAAAGGGTGCAATTCTTTTCTTCTGCTGGCTCTATTCTCCGTCCTGTTCTTTTCTATAGAGAAAACATTTCTCTCCCCTCAGACTTGACTTTTTGTTGATTTGTCTATCTCTCCCTTTGGCCCGTCTCCTCGGGACAGACTGCACTTGCAGCCCTCCACTCCTCAGTGAGTTCCACTCAATGGGCACAAAGGTCTCCTGGGGGGGCCTGGTCGTAAAGCCATCACAAGGGCCCTAAATCTGTCCCGCCGCCCACCGTGGAAGGCCCTCCCAGCACAAAACCTTTATCGCAGCAGAAACCAAAACCCTTGAGACCTGCAAGTGAGTCCGGAACGAGTCGCAAGCGCCATCGACGAGCCAAAAAGGGACAAGAGTTAAAACACAGGTCTAAGCACACTGCACTTAGGCCTAGACTACATGAAAAGAGAAGTTGTGCATCAACCTAGCTTGAATTAAATCTCAAGCACAGCCTCACTGTAGATTTGACGGTGCATTTTGCGCTTGACTGAACCATAAACCCTTTCAGCACACATGGGACAAAAATCAAACCTAGACACACAGACGCCACACAGACAGAAGCAGAGATACATTTCCTGTACTACTGTCCCAGCGGTACTGTAAATCTAGTAAAGCTTTAACCTTACTATATGAGGTTCAATAAAATCAAGAAAACTCATTTTGAAGAGGTCAAATCATAATAAATTCAATGCATATTACTCATTTAATTTATACAGCTTTAAGGTGTTGAAATATAATATGTTTCATACAATTTAACATATTATAATATGTCCAAGTATTTCATAAAATGACACAATTTTATTATGTTTTGTTTATATTTTAATATATTCAAAATACATATATTTTAATTAAAATATATTATATTTTAATTACATATATATTATATTTTATATGATATATTTTTATATATTTTATATACATTTTATTTACTTATAAATTATTATACAATTATCCGTATTTGCATTAGGATTTTTTAAACTATTTATTTAACTTACTTTGTATAGTCTGATTGTTGAAGTTGTACAATACTTTTATTGTTTTTTATTTATTGTATATGTATTTATGAATGGACTGATGGATGTATTTATTTATTCATGTATGTACTGTATGTGTGGATGCATTTATTTATTTGTACCTATATTAAAAAAAACATAAAAAAATATTTATGGTGCGATGCCTTATATCAGATATAAGATGAACATACTGTGGTTTCCAAAGGCAAAAGATGCATACTTTCACTTTTACAACGCTGTTATAAATGACTTCAAATAATATAGCTGACATACTATTTATCACGAATCTTGTCCTCTCACACCACACAAACTGTTACACGTCACCCTGGACTACTCTTCCCATGTTCCATTTCACTGATTACGTTCTCACCTGCAGCCAATCACACACACTATAAATAACCACTATTGTTCACCTTTATCTCTCTCCTACTAATAACAGCTTTACTGAGCCAGTTACCTGTCCTAGTTTCTAGTTGCCTAATCTAGTCTTGTTCATTGCCTGTTTCTTTCAAAAAATAAAGTTGCATTCTGCATTTACATTCTAGCCTTTTCTCTAGACTTGCCAGTTCTCTGCCTGCCCCGAACTATACATCCTGTTTTAGATTATCCCATTGTCTTGCCTTTTCAGACTATGTTTGCACCTTGCCTGGACTACTTTTGGGGCCCTTAAATGAAGTATCATCACCATTAAATGTAACAAGAGCAATAACATTGGGTGTCTCCAAGAACTAATAACCATACATTAAAATACAATACATTAAAAATAACACAACTAAACAAAATTAACATCCAATACTAGAGCATCTTTTTCAAATTAGCGAAAAAAGTCCAGATCAGGTCTCTTACCTTCCAGCAGGTCTCGTGCCAGACCCGGTTCTGCCCCTGTGGACCGAACAAAGTCTGACAGGACCGCATCCATGTCCAGAGTCATGGGATCATGTGGCTGTGCTGCCTGCCCTGCAGCTTCACGCTCTCATCTACACAAAAATCACAGGAAATATCATAGAAATCATTGAAGAACATTATATAAAGGACAAAATAACAACAAAAACATGGACTGAATGCAGCAAAATGCAGCATTAACGGTACATGAGGCTATTATTTACAGTTTGATCATATTCAGATTAATCAGAGATGATATCAGCCTGGGGAATGAGTGACATGACTGTGAGGAATGACTGCACTGACAAAAAAGATGGTGTAGGATTTACTTTGAAACAGTTTTCAGAAAATGGTAGTAATGGTAGGCACTCCATTTACAACAGTTCTTTCTGGTCCTTGAATCTGATTGGCTGAGAGGAGTGTGAAATCCTAGTGATAACAGCAATCCAATTGTTTTTATAACTGTTTGTAACTCCACTTTCAGTATTTCTCACAGCGAGTGTCCTGGCGGACGCCCAAATCCACTGCAATTTTAAAAACCTATGTCAGACTATCAGAATACGTTAGCAAAAGATTTAGAAGAAAGACATTCCATGCTAACATATTGTGATCATTATTAAACACCAGATAACTTATAAAGATACAACACTGCCACAACTTTAGCCAAAGTTCTAAGAACATTCATTTTTAGTTGGGAACTAACTATAGTAACAATATAAATACAAAATAAAGACCAAAAGTACTTGGGGTGGGCATCAAACATTAGCGGATCAAGTAACACATTCAATAAACATGACGTTTTGAAGTAGAATGAAATGTATAGTTCAGTCATGAAACTCTAGATGACACAGGCTTATGGTATTAACGTAACTAATGATATTCACATCATTTAACGACTTGGCACAAGCTGATTGGTCGTTCCTCTGAAACCCTCCACCTTCCCCAGCTCCACCTGTAAAGATCTGCTACGGGGTTTTTTATATGCTATAGGTCATTTACTCTCCCTTGTGTTGTTTATTT
This sequence comes from Carassius auratus, assembly GCF_003368295.1. Classification (NCBI taxonomy): domain Eukaryota; kingdom Metazoa; phylum Chordata; class Actinopteri; order Cypriniformes; family Cyprinidae; genus Carassius; species Carassius auratus. The sequence continues at coordinate 13,619,490 of NC_039267.1, forward strand.
CTTCTGCTGAACACAAAATAAGATTATTAGTAACCAAACCCCATTTTGGTTTCTTGAGTGACTTCCATGGTATTTTTTCCAATGCAGTGGCAGCCAATGGCTACCGTCAACTGTTTGGTTACCAACATTCTTCAAAATACGTGTGTTCAAAAGAACAAAGAGACTCATACAGGTTTTGAACAACTTTAGGGTGTGAAAATGATAAGATTTTCTTTTTCGGTTTAACTGTCCTTATAAGTGGTAGTGTGTCAACAATCTGTTGTGTGCGTGTCTATGGGTGTGTTCCACTGTCACAAGGCCGTGCGAGTGTGTCACAGCGCTGGACAGTGGACAGACTGGTGTGATGTTTCAACACTGTGCTGACAGTATGCAGGCTGCGTGTTGGATTTTTCAGCTGGAACACGTTGGCTGTGACATTCTGCTCAAGGCCTTTTTTGTCATTGCCTTATGAAATGCGCCGTTGTTTGATGCTGGTGAGATCAGACCGAACCCTGCTATGCTGGCTGGAGGGGGGGACACCTACAGGTTCGCTGCAATAACAGAGGACTGTTTATCTGTGGGCGTGTGCCGTGTGTCAGACGGCCGGACACACTGCCAGCAGCTTCCACACCATTTACAGAGCGTGACACAAAAATGAGAGGAATGTGAAGCTGCCCACAGTGGAGAACAAGGAGAGCTGCCCACTACTGAGTGCAACTCATAGACCTGAAACACACTTTATAATGAGTTCTGTATATGGATGGGTCACGATAGTCAAATATAAGACACCAATTTACTTGATTTGAAAAAGATTATTAATGATACATACAGTTAATTCTGGTCTTCAAATCTGATTGGCTGAAAGGGGTGAGATATTCTAGTGATAACAGCACTACAAACCGTTTCACTTTTTGTATAACTCCGTTTGCAGTATTTCCCACACTGAGTGACAAATACACTATCAATTGGGATTTCTAAAGAGGGACCACTTGCTAAGGGCCCCCAAAACTCTAAACATACCCCTGTAAACAATACTGCTTTTATGTCATGGAATGTAGTTTTGTTTAGGTGAGAATGTAGTTATTTGACTTCAAATATGAGGTTTGCTAATAAAACAATGTCTATTTGAAATTTTTTGTCTATTTGTCGTTTTTGGTGAGGTGAGCTCCAGGGCATCGGGCGCCTATGAACCGGAAGAGAGCATGTAGTTAACAATTGAATATATTGTAGTTAACTATAGTCAGTAATGTAATATAAATTACTAATTTTAGGTAATGAATTCTGACTAGTTTTTAATTACTTATAGATTAGTTTTAAATAAACTTATAGATAATAATGGGAAATCATGAAATGCATTAAATATTTCAGTCCTCTACTCATATGTTTGGAAACTTGCGTAAAGTATGTTTTGGGTCACTTAAATAAACCGGACAGCCAATAGCGTTTTCCAAGCAATGCAAAGTAATCCACTGCGCTTTGAGTAAGATTACAAACCCTGCAATTACATTCTGCTATAGCCAGTAGAGAGGCCTGACTAACCCTGCAGAATTAAACCTAAGATTAGATCATTCGCTCTCAAAGAGACAGAGCACATTAACAATAGCAATTGTATGGCCGCTGCCGGCCGGTGGTTTATTTTTGTGCTTTTTTATAGGTCACATTTGTGCTGCCAGATGTAGTCCGGCTCAAACAGATTACAGAATGACATAATCACAAACCCTGATGACCTTTACACAACTAGTGTGGTAATATATAATGTGGGAAATTACAAATTACTGGTATTCATTAGGAAAGTTAGCATTGTGTTGTCATATTCTTAGGGACAAATTAAGAACAACAACAAAAAACAGTACTTTCATACTTGTACGTAGTATAAACACAGTCACTTTAAAACTTTTGATTAACTACATAAATAATAGCAAATCCAAAACCAGTATATAGTATCTCTGTTTTTACACAAGTTTCTGTTTTGACAGCAAAAACGTATATCTTTGTTATATCAAGATGAGAATACATTTTCCTTTTCATATGCTTTGCATTATTTATCAGGAAGCCCAGCACTTTAGTGGCAGTTTAGCTGACCCAGTTCCATCCTGATGTTTGTATTGTGTGCTGCGTCTGGGTCTGTGTTGGGATTCACTGTAAGCAAAAACCAGTTCTGTAAAGCACTCAAAGCATGAACTCAAAATGTCCAGTGCTTCCACATTTAAAACATCGCAATGTACTCGGTTATGACCGTTTATAAAACACCTCAGCCCAATTTATATTATGGATATAGTGATTGTTTTGTAATTAATATCAATATAATAAAACTCAAACATAAATATTTTAAAGCCACAGCCCCCCAAAAAACTGCAGTGCAATTTCAGCCAGTCTGGATTCAGTGTGATTAATGGTGGAGTTTATTCTAGTCAAATTCTGCTACTTATGAAAACAGTTACATGGAGCAAGGTAACTTTAATTTTTGAGATCTCTACAGCATGAAATGTGAGTTTCCAACAGTCAAATTTAAAATCAGCAGTGTTGCGGTTAATGTTTGAAACTAATGATGGCTGATGCCTGACAGCAGAATGGTCTGTCAATAACGGACAATTAAAAATCAGCACAGCCTTTTGTTGCAACGTTTTTCAGTGCTAAATTTGTCAAGTATACCTAATGCGTAATTATATTGCATATACTAAATTATTAACAATTATACATGAATAAAATTGTTGTATATAAGTATTCATATAAAAAACACAAATGTTATATTATTTTATATCATTTGTAATATATATATATATATATATATATACATACACATTTATACAATTAAACTTGTATAAAATCATCATTCCCATATAAAAGTAAAAATAGAAATTTTATATTGTCATTATTAATAATATTGTTATTTTATTGCATAATAATTAGAATATTATGTTTTATGGTAACAACTCATTCAAATACAGTGGTTTTGTGTCTTTTGCAACCTGTTAACACTATGAGTTCCAGTTGTTTATGATCAATGAATATTGATTTTAAATGCTTAATTAAAAAATGATACATGTATATAGACTGTATATAGAGCAGTTTCTAGCAGCTGAAATAGCAAGAGTGTATAAAATTTATGTTATCTTAATTTTTTTAAGAGGAGAGTTTTCACAGCACAGAAATGTGTTAAGTTTTGTAAGAAACGGGTTTTAAAATTCTACAGAAATTAGTCAGTGATCACATGCAGATTCCATGTGGGCTTTGTAATGTTCCTGTGAATAAATGCTGATCACATAAAGGCAATCTTACTTTGTGTGTTCTCAATGGGAGTTGAGCAGCCACCTCACCACCATGCTTATGTCTGCGTCACACACTCTCTAACACACACTCCTCTCGTCTAGTCCATGTTTGGCAGGTGAGGAAGACTCAGGCTCAAATACAGGCCTAGAAAAAGAGAGAGAGACCCATTAGTGAACAAATCTCACATAATCTCCAGGGCCATATAAAGCACAGTAACGTAGTCTGACTTTAGCCACATTATGCAAGCGCGACCCAATATCCCAGTGACCCTTTTAAAACACCCCTACAATCTCATATTACTGATGTTAGCTCAAATATACCCTTTCAAACATTTCTATTCCACGTAAATTCTCTAAAATAGCAGTGATCATAGTTAATGGAAAGTAAAAATATGAGTGTTTATGTAATTTACATCATAGTCACTACAGAACGCTGTTAAATGCATCATCTGAGATGTGGTGGAAAGGTTTATAGCTTTTAGAAAAAAAGCAAAATGAGATTCCCATTTGATAGATGGAAGACGAGTAGGTCAGAAGTAGAGCTGAGGAACATGAAGAAACTTGAGCTCCATTTTCAGAGATCACAGTGATGTAATGCTTTACATGAGCTCGTCCTGACAAACTGGCAACCGTTCGATCACAGGGAGTTTATTAAGGTTTTTCTGATTTGTGTGTAGAAATGGCTGATTGGACTGGTAAGGATAAATAAAATTTCCATAATAAGTGTTTTTTTTTTTTTGAGAATACCACAGGACCAGTTCAGGATTCCAACCTCAGTATGAGTCATTGTTGTTTACGTTACTATTTCTTGCAAGAGGTCAAAAGTTCAAATCTTGCTCAACTGAACATCATCCGTTTGTCAGTAAAAATCCCACTTTGTTTGAGTTACGATAGTATTTATGTATTTATTTAACACAGATAATTTTCAGCCATTTCAGTAGGTATTTTATTTTATTTGTTTATCATATATATATTAATTCCACACATATTTCCAGCCATTTCTATAATAATTAATATTTTATTTATTTAGCGAAATTCCACAGATATTTCTCAACAATTGAACAATTCATTAATTTATTAAACGTTACATTCCAGAAGTATTCTTACACCTTTTTTACATACTAATTTAATTTAATTTAATTTAATTTAATTTAATTTAATTTAATTTAATTTAATTTAATTTAATTTAATTTTAAATTCCGGAAATATTCTTCAGAAATTGTTTGATTGTATAATATATAATATATTTTTATTTATGTAGATGATATTTTAGTTGAATTCCAGAGATATATGTATAATAAATAGACAAATAAATATGTAGATTGTTTAAGTTAAATTCCCAAAATTCTTTAGCCATTTAATCACCAAAAGTATAACTAATATGAATAATAAAACTTATTTGGTTAATAATATCCAGTCTCAAACAATAAGAAATAAAAAAAGACTATAGAAAAAAGAAGCCATATTAACTGATGATAGTTTTACGGTATAAGTAAAGTATTTTTGGAGAAAGTATTGTTTTGTGAGATACGTGTGTGTGTGTGTGTGTGTGTGTGTGTGTTTGAGTGTACTGTGAGCGATGAGGTCATCCTACAGGCAATCTGAGTCTACGTGATGTGAAAAAAAATATGCATACACAAAAAACGCCATATTTGATGCCTCAGCAGGCCCAGAGTCTCACACGGCAGCAGTTTCTACAGTAAGATCCCTCTGAGCTGCTGTAACCTTAAGAAGCAAAAATCACAATACATAATTCACAGCTATGCATTCTGTACATTCAGCTCTCCCCTCAGAACAGCGGCTCACGGCTGAGGCTCATTTCACAGCATTAGACTGAGAGATGGACAACTACATTAGCCCAGGGGTCAAAGGTCAGGGCTTTTAGGAATAGAGGTTGGTAAAGAAAAAAAGAGTAAAATACCCTCTATATGTGAATTTTCTCCTAAAACTGACAAAAGTATTTTATTGATTTTAAATTCATTTTATTTTAACATTTACTTTTAACCATGCTAATTTAATTCATCTTCTTCTTCTTCTTCTACTATCTGATTATATTATTAAAATCAAATTTAAGGCTTTTAAGACTCCCTTTGAGATAGCAGTAAAATCTATATATTGAATTAGTAATGTTCTTAGTCTTTCTTTCCTGTGACAGGTGGCTCAGAGAGAATCCATATAAGTTTTTTACATTTACACACATTTTATTGTGTAGCCAAAATACTAAGAGTTAACAGGGAAAAAAAAGGGTAATTACTGTATGCGCGATGCTTTGATTTTAATTATCAACAACCCAAAATACGATGTGGCTTTTATTTTGAAATGCCTTCGTACTTCCAAATTCTTATTTAGAAAGATGAGATAAAATGTGCACTCTTACAACTGTTTACAAAAAAAAAAAAAAAAATTAAATATTGAAATACAACAAACCATAGTGAAAACACTGCACAATTAAAAAAAGATTTAACGGTATTTTTTATGTCATTATAACACTTTAAAGGGAGGAATGGCTAAAAAAATATTAGCTCAATAAAAATAAAGAAAAAATCGTATAATTAAGACATTCTAAGACTTGAAAAGGCAGTTGGCTATTTTAAGTAATATATATATATATATATATATATATATATATATATATATATATATATATATATATATATAAATATATAAATATATATATATATATATATATATATATATATATATATATATATATATAAATCAGCTCAAGAAAAATAGATATAAAGAAAAAAATAAAAAGTTAATAATAACATTACTCTTTATTGTGATTCCTATTTTTTGTGCATTTAAGACATTTTTTAAAAGGCAACTGACTCTTTTAAATATTCAAAATGAATAAATAAATAAATAATAGCTCAAGGGAAAAAAAGAAAGGAGACCAAACAGAAATTTTAAATTCAAGACCTTAAAGTGATTTCAAGACTTTTTTTTATAGCATGAGACATTTTAAGACTTAATTTATATATATATATATAGATTCAAATTTACAAAGTAACGCGTTAGAGTACTCTAATTACTTTTTTCATGAAATGTGTAACTTAACGCGTTAGTTTTGTGCGTAAGTAATCAGTAACTTCGTTATTTTTTAAAAAAAGTAATCCGTTATTTTAAGGAAAGGAAAATCCCGACTGCAGCCTGCTTTTTTTCAGACAGTAGTCCTAGGTCTACTGTGCCACCTGCGGATGTACAGTATCAGCGGAGCCGAAGCTCTGTGATCGTAAAGTCAATGGCTGTGATGCGTCTGTGCCCTGCGCCTGACCGTGTGTGTGTGGTTTTTTTTTTTTTCGAACTCCCGGCAAGATAGCAGAGAGGACAGCGTTTGGTTTATGGAAGTACGCACATTATTTTCAATTTGTCAACGAAAAAGAAAAGAACATAACGGTAAAATGCACACTCTGCTTTGGTGAAAAGCTTCTGTCGACCGCCAAAAATTCTACCTCAAATTTAACGTTACGTTTTAGTCACTACTTTGAAGAGTAAATGTAAGAGGACTGTGTTAAAGCGAATTTAGGCTTGTGACTGTGAGTGACACTTTAATAATAATTAGTTCGGCTATTAAGCGATTTGTCATTTGCCTGTGTGGCAGTGAAGGATTTAATTCGGTTTGTTATCATTTTTGTCTGACAGGCAGCTGTTAATTTCTGTTAGATCATTGGCTGGCTGGTTGTTCATCATTTCTAAATGGATTTAAATCTGCAAGCATGTTTAAGGTTGTGTTTACAAGTAAGCATACTTGTACTTTGATAACTGCATTATTTAAAGTTAAAGAAAAATCAGGAGTTATCTTGTGATGCTCATAATATACAGTAGCCTAGGCTACCCGGGCTGGGTAACCTTAGGTGCGAATTTTGATTAATAATAGGTTCTGTGATAATAAATAAATAAAACGCCATGTGGAATAGCCGATTGCTGACTGTCTTTCCTGTTATTGTTATCCTGCAGTGTTAATTTAGTCGGATGACTGACGTTATTCATTGTCGGGAGTCACGACTTCTAGGTGCATTTAAAGGGGCCGGGGGCTGTGTCTGTCATGTGTGAGCCGCTGAGAACTGCTTTTAATTTTTGGTAACGCATGAGTACTCTAACGCGTTACTTTTATGAATAGGTAACGCTGTATCATAACTGATTACTTTTAATTGATGGCAACGTTGTAACCTAACTAACTACTTTCCAAAGTAACTATACCCAACACTGATCCCTTGACACCAATTTAATGAGTCAAACCTGCAGCTACTGTTGAACTTCATAACCCTTTTCTCTAAAGAAATGGAAAAAGTGCAGAGATGCCTCTCTGATGAACTCCCACGGTTTCTGAAGAAAGCTTTTAAATGAAGGAAATAAGAAAAGGCTGAGTAGAACATACTTAGCAAAACATACTTTGTTTATCAAATATAATCTTCTCCACCCACACGTGCATTCATAGAAACACACATATTCACTGAGAACAGGAAACAGTTTGTTTACACCTCACGCTGCATTGACCCGAGCGCACAAGAACCTGCAGGCTTCTAGTATTTATGAGCCCATGTTAACAAGCTCAAAACAGAAAGACCCTCGCTCTCACCTCCACCTACGATCAGAGCCGCTGTAAAACACTTTCCACATGCTCACAGTCAACAACAGCAGCCACACACTCTCCCTGCTCTCCTGCGGATGATCAATGTTTCCACGGCTAAATTTAACACAGTAACCTTCATAATTGCGCTTTGAGGCTGCAAGGTTTATTTTCAGAGTGTCAGACGTCTGACAGCGGTGGAAAAATGTGTAGAAAAATGATATGCAAAGCAAGTGTGAGAATTATGTGAAGCAATTACTCACAATTTCTCCACAATATGTACATGGAGTGAGTATTTGTGTGTAAAGTTATTAAAACACACACAAAAAAAAAAACTCAAAAACAAACTTAAGGACATACACAGGCTTATATAAAATTTTATAATAAATGCACCAATTTAAAAGATAAATACATATGTAATAATATATAAATAATATAATAAACACATTTATGAAAGTTCTATAAAATATATCGTTATTACAATGTAAGGGACAATATAATGTGATATACACATGAACATATATATATATATATATATATATATATATATATATATATATATTGTCTAGAAACATGCACATGGAACCAACACTGTTTTCATATCTATAAAACTTGATGAATGCATATACTCAACTGAATCCATCGCTGATCTGTGAAGCTTTGCTAAAGCCAGGTTAAAAAGGCCTGCCGACACTGATGTAAGTAATGAGTACACAAACACATCTGTGTGTGCTGCATTATTCAAGCAGTCCTTACTGCCGCTTCCACAGGTGCTCCTCAGGTATACACACACACCTGGCTGCATTTCCTCACACTGAGCCTTCAACATGCAGCCCATTACCACATAGACCTGCAAACAAAGCCAAAGACACACAGCTGCAGGTCTAGCAACCCCAAGGAATTATGGGATACAAGCCCAGCAATGAAAATAAGGCTCAGGACATGTCACGCAGTGCTCATTCAACCATGTGTGCTTTAACAAGACTAGACTCAGACTTTATAAAACTCTCTATAAGTCACACAATAACTGCAAACAAGAAGGCTTTCAAATCTTTCTACTCACATTCTACTTAATACAAAGTTGTTTTATCAGAGTTTTTTTTAATGGGTCTAACGAATCACTGAAGGAATACCGTATGTTCAAGTTCTTTTGACTGAATTTGTTGTGTAATGTTGACTAGCATAGAAAATTATTTGGATTTTTCTCTCTCTTTTTTATAGTAAAAATGCTTGTGCAGTATCAGCCATTTCCAACTACTCTACCAAAAGTATGAATAAGAGCCATGTTTTTTGGACATTTACTGTGTCATAACATTACATGCTCTATCGAGACTCAGTTGACACCAAGGTCTCCTCAGCAGGGGTAGAGGTCAGAACAGGAAGGAAGTGGCGCGCCCAGGAGGCAGTGGAACGGGCAGAGGCAAGCACCCTGGTGGGTACGGTGGCTACTGGGCGGGCCGGGCTTGGTAGCAATACCAAGCCGTGCTACATCCAGGCCAGAGGGAAGGAGAAGCGGAAGCTTATCCAGGAGGAGATACAAGCCGAGGTGGAGGAAGCTCGCTTCAGCAGAGTGGTGGGCATGTCCAAGCAGGACGGTATCGTTGGCGCCATGACCAGATCCTGAAGGCAGTAGCAGATGCCATCTGCACTGGCATTAACATCAGCAAACAGCATCTTCCAACCAAGTCTGTAATTGCCTTTGTTCGAGCAGGCGAGAAGCCGGAGCCCCCTAGAAGGACCCAAGGTGGCTTGCTCGCAACAGCAAGAGAGTGGCACCTCCTTGTGGATCTGGGGAGGAAATTGAGGTTCCCAGACACCATTGCAGTCACATCACTCCGACCAGACATGGTCTTGATGTCCCCAGCGAGTAAACAGGTTGTGTTACTTGAACTTACGGTCCCCTGGAAAGATAGGATGGAGGAAGCCCAGGAAAGAAAGAGGGCCAAGTATGCTGATCTGGTAGCTGAGTGTCGGAGGAATGGGTGGAAGGCCCGCTCTGAGCCTGTCGAAGTGGGCTGTAGGTGCTTCGCAGGCCAGTCTCTACATCGGGTCCTGGGACTCTTAGGGATTTGCGGAATGCATAGGAAAAGAGCCATCAAGAACACACTGGGAGCTGCTGAGAAGGCTACAAGGTGGCTCTGGTTAAGGAGGGGGGACGCGTGGCGTAGGGGGCTACCTGGACACAAGTCGGGGCCTGATCACCCCCGGTGATCCAGGGTGTCTGATATAAGACCCGAAACACCCTATGACCCCGGGAGAATCACTGACGATGTGTCCAGGTTGCACTGCAAGGTGTATTCAAGTACTGTCAGTATGTTTTTTGTTGTTGTTTTTATATATATATATGTATATGCAGCATGGTAATACCATTCTATGGTTTAAAAATACAGTTCATGGAATACAATGGCGCAATGTAAAAAAAAAAAAAATAAAAAAAAAAATTAGTAGCACATCATGGGACCAGTTTTCTGCCCTAGTTTCCAGTCCTTAGGTCATAGTTGTAGTCTTGTCTTGTCTGTTTCCCGTGTTACCTGATTCTTGCCTGTGTTTATATTGAATTAACCCCTTGCCTTTCTGTTTCGGACTGTGTTTGCGCCTCGCCTGGACTATTGCTCATGTTATAGGATTTCCCCTCTTGTCAAGCCCTCTGGATAACCTTTGCTGTCGACTGACTCATGCTCGGTTTGGATTACTCTTTTGTCTTGCCCTCAATATACCTGTTTGTCATTGTGAGAACCTTGCCTGGTTTATGACCATGCCTTTAAATAAAAGCTTTGCAGATGGATCCACATGTCTTGTTCGTCAATCCTGAATCAAGTCAAGTCCCATTTGATTTTCATGAGTCAAGTCAAGTCACAGTTCATTTTCATGGTCAAGTCAAGTCAACGCTGATCATCAGGGGTCAAGTCAAGTCACAGGTGATCTTCCAGAGTCCAGTCCAGTCCCATCTCAACTGATCTTCCAGAGTCACGTCACAGCTGATCGTCCAGAGTGAAGTCATACAGAACTAAACATCCAGAGTCATATAACATCACATCTGATCATCAAGAGCCTTGTAACGTCCTGGCTGTTTAACCCAGATTATCAAGGTCAGTCCTTCGGTATCATAGTCTGGTCTCTAGTGTGAGGAATACACTGCTGGTGTCTGCTCACGCAGCTGGTATCCCAAAACCCACTCACTGTTCCTGAACTGATTTCCCTGTCTGAAGCGCTTCCCTTGATGGGGATCGCTTTATGGTGTGTTTGGGCTGCATCCATCACCACAGAACCTCCCGAGGTGGAGGCACTCGCTTCAGCTCCTTACTTTGTGGTAGCACCCAGCGATGCACTCTCAGCCTCTCGTGTTGTAGTCGAAGAAACCGTTTCCGACTTCTCCGTTTCCTGATGTTACTGCTGTAGATCCTTCAGAGGAGTCAGTGGTATCCATTTATGAACTCTCTGCCTGCCCAGCTGTGGCCAAGGAGGCTGTTTATGAGTTCTCAGTCTTCCCTGTCATGGTCAAAGTGACTGATGCTGAATGTACCTGTCCTGTTAAGGAGAATGTTAATGAAATCTCCCTGTTTCCTTCTGGTATTGTTGTTGAACCTCCAGAGGTGTCAGCAGTATCCACTTGTGAACTCTTGTCCTGTTCTGTTCCAGCCAAGGAGGCCATTTGTGAACTCTCTGCATGTCCTGTCATGGCTATGGAGGCCATTTGTGAACTCTCTGCCTGTCCTGTCACGGTTATGGATGCTATTTGTGAACTCTCCAACTGTCCTGTCATGGCTATGGAGGCCATTTGTGAACTCTCTGCCTGTCCTGTCACGGCTATGGAGGCCATTTGTGAACTCTCTGCCTGTCCTGTCATGGCTATGGAGGCCATCTTTGAACTCTCTGCCTGTCCCATCATGGCTATGGAGGCCATCTTTGAACTCTCTGCCTATCCTGTCAAAGCTACGGAGGCCATTTATGAACTTTTATCTTGCTCTGAACCGGCTGAGGGGGCCATCTCTGAACTCTCGTCCTGTTGTGAACCAGCCATGGAGGTTGATTGTGAACTCAAAAACCTGCCTTTGAACCCTTAACCCTGCCTGTTATGAGCCCAGAAACTATAAATGCACCCCATGTCTTTCCAGTCAACCCTGTAACTGCCATCGAGACCATCCAGAAACTATCTACTTGTTCTGGTTTACCAAAGTCTAAACTTAATCTATCTGTCTAGCCAGTTTCATTTAATGAGTCTGATTTTGATCCATCTCTCTGTCCAATTTCAATGAATGGATCTGAGTGTGAATTGTTTGTCTGTCCAATTTCAGTCACTAAAATGTCTACCAGTCCAGTTTTAGTTAATACACCAAATCTTGAACTGTCAGCCTATCCCATATCAACCCCTGAATCTGTTTTTGAACCGGCTTCTTGTCCAGTTTCAGTAAATACTAAATAACAACCACTCAGATCCTGCTGAAGGCATCGAGTATTGTTTGTGTATATCGCTCTTCTAGTAGTAGAACATTACGGAGCCAGTTTTCTGCCCTAGTTTCCAGTCCATATCATGTGGACAGGAAATATATTACACTCCTCAATAAACCTCATCATACACCATTCCTTGACCAAAAGCACTTCGAAAGTGCCGCAATGTTCCCATGTGCCCTGTACACTATTGAAGAAACATAAAACACATTTCCTCTTGAATAACTTCTGCAGTTACAGCATCAGATGATTATGAAGACAGATCAAATAAATTAGTGTAATTATAACTGCAGCGCTGACTCATTTGACTCTGATAGTGTGTTTTTGTGTAACGTTGAGGGTCTCTGCATGTCGTGCAGAAGCTCAGAGCTTCTGGTGATCAGAAGAACTTGCTTCTCTGTGTTTTTGATCACCACAACAAAACATATCAGACATGAGCTAGAGAGAGACAGAGAGACACAGAGAAAAACAGACCACACTGAAACCACAATAGCATGTTTACTGTTTGCTAACATGGAGAAACCAGTCCAGAGATCATGAAGATAACACAATAAGCACGAACTCAAGACTTCTGCACGATGGACAGAAAATAAGTTCTCCTAAAGAATACACTGAAAGAGGGACCAGAATTTCATGCAGAACGCCGGGGCTTGGGCATTTTTGTTTCCAGCCAGTAAAGAAACATCTCTAACAGCTATTCATTCAAAAGATGAAAGTATAATATTTGAAGTGTTGCAGTTCGATATAACCAGAAACAAAGAATATATATATATATATATATATATATATATATATATATATATATAATACAAATATTTATAACATTATTATTATTATTATTAATAATAATAACATTATTTTAATAAACAAAAAACATTATAAATGATTACATTAACAATAATGTTTTATTATACTACTGTTATTTTTAAATAATGAATTTGAATTTCCATTATGTTAAAAGGCAATGATAAAATATAATAGTTAAAAATATAACTTTTTATATTGTTACTTATATATGTTATATAGTTTTTTAAATATATAAATACATTTTATATTTATTATGTATATATAAATAATACATATATTAATATATAGTTATTTATTATATTATTATTATTATTAATAATAATAATATATTAATTTTTTATTTTAAATAATTAGCTCATTTTAATGAAATACATTATTCTAAAAATTGTTTAACGTACTAATGTATTGTTGAGGAAAATATTTGTGTATAATATTTTATGTGTTCAATAATTCACAAGGCACGTGGGAACATTTTTGGCAACTTGTTTTTAAAGAGTGTAAAGAGGTTTATTGATTTCTATTCCTGTAATTCCATTTACATTATTTATTTCCAAACACAAGCAGTTTTCCTCCGAAAAAGTCAAAATCTAGTTCTGTTGCAATAAAACTGTTGTTAACTGCTAGCCGTTAATTGCAGCTAAATTGCAATTACCCACTTGAATCCCTACAGACATGTTTACAGTAAGGTAGTGTAGCGTAGAGTTTGTTTGCATTGCTGACGAAATAAATGAACTGAGGTCGAGGTGCTCCTACAACACGTTTTCCATCAAACATATATATTACTATGAATATTCATGAGGTGGGCGTGGTCTACTAATGAGTGCAGGCCGTTCTAGAATGTGTTGGAGGGAACAGCTAATAACAATCAGCTGATGACCATCGATGAAAGCATGGAGTCATAATATACCAATACCTTCTCACAGAGACAAATGGAAGGACACGGCCTGGTTTGAATCCAGAAGCGTACCTCTAGAGAGCAAAGATATGTGTCAGCAAAAACTGTGCTAGTTATCCTCTGCTACTGGTCAAAACAGATGGCTCTTTACCAAAACATTGAAACATTTCTAATCCAAAACTGCCATTCGATAGAGTAGGCCTCAGAAGCTGTTGCTCGTCGTGTTAGCATGCTAACGTCCAGAAGCCTGTTGCCATCGCTGTTATAGACTGCAGATCCCAAATGACGGCTAATTACAGGCACCTAATTTATCCAAGTTCATCGCTGCTGTGCAACAAATCAGAAAACACGAAAGCGTAGAGGGATTTGAAAGAAGAATCAGCACCCTCCCGTGAAACTACGCCTCTTTTATATTTAGCAACAAGCCCGAGAAGATTCAGTCTCTCAGACCTAGTTAGAGAGAAACACTGCTCTATTCAAAAGGAGACTCGGATAATCGAAAACAAGGAGCGTGAGAGATTTTCAAAACATATCAAAAATTGTAGAGACCTTAAACATTCGAACTGTAGCGTAGGAATTAATCATTCATGATATTTGCAACAAATAAATAAATTAATCAAATACATTTAAATAATAATAATCCTCTCTAAAAGATATTGCGTATATATTTTATTTAAATAATGTGGGGACTATTCACCAACAGTCAAATCCCTGACTCTGTCAGAAACACGTAACAATGGCTAATAAACCATCTGCTATGTTTGAGTTTGTACTAAATCTAAACTATAACTCCAATCTACATCTGGCATGCATACATTGCAGGTTTTAAACTCGTGCACCTTACATGTTGTTGACCATCTCATCTCGTCTCTCTGGGCCACACGGCCTCATGGGTTCACCTCGCCCTCGTAACCTGCACCTGCACACCTGGGACGAGTGTGTGTTTTGTTTTTGCTGACTAATATCGGCCGACAAGCCAGCTGCTTGAGGCACCTCGATGTGTCTATTAGCCCAAAACAAACACTACAGTACACACTCAGTATTTCCTCCGTTTCCAGTAGATGTTGAGAAGCAGCACATATTAATCCAGTCGTCTGATTTAACACAACACACATTGTTTTCCACCATCACACTTTCTCAACCGATCAAGACGTAGTAAAGAATAGTAAATCAAAAGCAGAAACCGCTTCTCCTCAGAAGCGTGTGTTGATGCCAGGCACACCAGATGGAGTCTCCACACCCCTCTGCTGGGCTCAGTTTAGTGCCAGCTCTTCAAATTGGACTCTAATGTGCAATCTAATAAGGCTGGTGACATAATATTTTCATCATCTACCGCTACTCTTGGTTTAGGAAAACAAATTCAAAACAAAACATGATTACGTATGACATCATACTGTTCTCAGAGTTTCAGAATGAATGGAGCGCTAAACCGTTTCCAAATATAAACAGAAACAAAATAGAAAACTATTTATGAAGCCAATTTGCTTAATAGGATTCAGATGTAACAACATTTACTTATTATATATTACTTATAAAAATGATGAAAAGAAATGAAAGTGGGCCATAATAATAATAATAATATATTTTTTAAATTGTTATTATTAGGGCCGGGACTTGAGATTAATTAATTACACAAAAAATAACGCGTTAACTAAGATTAATTAATTACAGAAAAAAAAATTCCCGCATTTTTAATAACTTATTTTTGCACCGCGGAACGTTTCTCACTGGATGAGTTTCGGCGGACCGATTATACTGAAGCACCAACTAGCGTTCGCATATCACCACAGCACATCGAACCTCAAGTATCACCTCAACGCAAAACATATAGCAGCTAGCGTGGACTTTACACTTTATGTTGAACTATATATTATTTTGTTGGTGCAACAGCTTATGTTGAACTATTTATTGTTTTGGCCAAGGTTATTGAGAGTTGGAATTAGTATGTTATGGCCTCTGAAGCAACAGAGAGATGTTTTCTAATAGTCAGTGTTTCCAATGTTCTGAATGTAATTGACAGTATTGTGTTTTACTTAAAAAACACTTTACAGAAGGTTCCAGCACCTATAAGCTTCCTGAATTTCTGAAATGTACTATTTCTAAATTGTTTCTAAATATGCTATTGATACACTTAATGGCAAAAATTGCACTGGTCTGCTAGACTTGGTTGAACAAAAATAAACAATATTTTGTTGCTTAAGCTTATGTATTCAGTCATTATTCAATGGTATACTATAAATCCATGTGAAAAAAATTACTTCTCACTGTTCTCAGGTCAAATATTTATATGCGATTAAAATGCGATTAATTTCGATTAATTAATTACAAAGCCTCTAATTAATTGAGTCCCGGCCCTAGTTATTATTGTTATATCTTTATATAATGACGTTATAATATATAATAGGTAGGTCATTCAATATATTTAATTTAATTATATATCTAATGATATACCTATATCTCCAAATTATTCATAATTTCATACTCATTTTAATTATATATTTACATCATATTATGACAATATTGCGGTGATATAATCTTACAGTAACACATTCTGCAATATAAACAAAAATGTGGATTATAGGATTCAGACATGTGTCTATTACTTTGTTTTTTGGCAACTTTTTTCACTCCATAACTTATTAATTATTTTATTATTTACAGGATAAAATATTAAATAAAAGTAAAACGTCATTACATGTTAGACATTATACATAATTCTATATATAATACACAGTGATATATATTATTCTATAATTACACATCATTTATTATAATTATATCATTAGACCTTTTGCATTTAATTATATAATTAAGTTACATATTTTATTATATATAGTTATATACATATTAATTATATTTTAATGATATGTCACAATACAATCTTACAGTAACATTTTCCACATTTATGGCCACTTTTTTCACTTATATATATATATATATATATATATATATATATATATATATATATATATAATACACATATTATTAATCATATTTTTGATGATACAGTAACATGTTCTAAGTTTAGTCATAATTGCTGTAAGTGGTGGTCAATTTCTTTTCCTGTGAATGTGTAAAATATCACTAATGTGAACTACCAACGGGTCACGTCTTCTACACGCCATTTTTCCAATCAAGTTAAATAAAGAAAACCCCGTTTGTCACTGCAACAACATGAACTATGTGTGGAAATGACGAGCCACGCAGCATTGAACACAGTTCTGAATAAGCAGTGTTTTCTCCGTGACAGCGTTTGGCGTGTCCTTGCATTCTCAGGAACAGATTCTTCACAGACACTAGACTCATTCACACTTCAGTTTACACATCTGTCATGTGGTTTAACACATCGCTGCATGTGTCATGACACATTAGAGGGTTATCTTCATGGCCTCAATTCAGAGAACCCGTCTGCCTTTGTCAATACAAATATAAAATATCAAAAGATCACATGATTTCTAAGTTACAGTTTTGTGGCCTTCAGTCTGTGTGTATCTACACTGCGAACTATTTCTGAATGATTACTGACACTGATGAGACTCAAAATTCCGCTTTGCATCACAGGAACTAACTGTTATTTTATTTTGGGACACTTTGATTCTGACATTTTTATTTTTATTAAAAAATAATATAAAATTGTCAGAAAACAATACATACTGTATCCGTATATAATGATAAAAAGTATCTTACTTTGTATCTAGTGTATCTGTTGTGGCATTCTGATAATGAACTTTATTATTTATTTTAAAGTTATTTTTAATAAAATATTTAATAAACATATTTATGTTACATTATGAAAATATGATGCTAATACATGTATATGAGATTGAAATATATATATTTTTAAATATCAGTACATCAAACAATGGTATTTACGAAACAATCTGCTTTGTAGAATTATTTTTACTATTTTAAAAATTATTTAATTTATTTATATTATAAAAATAATCAAATAAAATGCAAACAAAAACAATATTTTATTATATATAAATATGTTGTGAATGGTCAATCTGATGCCTCAAAATTATTCACGTGAATTTCAATAATAATTCTTAAATATTGCTATTGTGAACTAACCAACATGCAATTTTTTCAATGAATAAAACAAAAGCGGTTCATTAAATACTAAGGAGTTATTTTAAAATGCAATAGTATTTTACAATATTGCTGCTTTTACTGTATTTTTGATCAAATAAACAGGCTTGGTGGAAATCAAAGATTTTTTTTTTATGTAAAAAATATTAAAATATATAATTATTCCAAACGTTGGCCAGCAGTGTTGTATATATTGTATGCTCCTAATAGAAAAAAGAAAAAATATGTTGAATTATTATTCTTCCTGGGAAAAAATATTGATGACTCAACCTGCACTAAACAGATTTTTATCCAATCAAAAGCTCTCCTGAATGAGAATGTCCCAGTGATTACCAAGTTGTGTTCATTTTTAAAGATTGATATGCCCCGACCAACCTTCCTGTTTCAACGGGAAATACCTCAACACAATGAAACAAGCGACTTCACCTGGAATTTAAAAATAAATAATTGCTAGTACGACGCACACACATGTACCAACTAACTGCACAAGTCATCACAAAGATTCAACTGAAACACTTGCTGGTAGGAAGAGTTCTCTGCTTCTTGATGGATGATGAATTCATTTATTATCTTTGTGTGGGCTTCAAATCAAGTCCTGGATAAACAGCGCGTCCAGTTTGAGTTAAGTGTACAGACAGACAGTGATGGGGATTCAGATGTGACATCTTGTTCCAGCCTGATGTCATGTCTGGTCTTAACACTTGTTCTCTACACATGACTGATGAGGTAAGAGGCTTATTCAGTACATCGAGTCTGCGCTACATTTGCCAAACCAGATACATTATGATAATGTGCTCAGCTGTGAACGGAAAACCTCTTTTGAATTTCCTTTGGCTGAAAGGTCAAAGAAAGCCTCCTCTCACAATAAAATGGATTTTTTTTTAAACCGAATCACAGCTCTCAGATCACTCTGATAGCTCAGCCGTGTATGAAAAAAAGAAAGAGATACAAATACAATCTGTTATCATAGATATCACAAAAAAAGCATTGCTTTCATGGATGCAACAAATAAAAATATATCTTAAACATAATTTCACAAATAAAACAAAGCTGAGTGCTGTTCAGTTATCAGAAACACACACACACACACACACACACACACACACACACACACACACACACACACACACACACATAAAATAAAAAAGACAATAATGGAAAGAGTTGAGGTCCACAATGCTGCACAGTTCCAGTATTAGTTCCCTATACTGTGAAAAGAAATGAATAAAGAGATGAAATGGATATCAACAACGAACACGTGCCTTATTATTACAGACATATGTTCCAGAATGTTACACACTCTGGAGTTTGTAAAGCTAAAGGGATACGGTTACACCGGACACTGATCCGCAGACACGGGACGTGCTTCTGCTGTCGGAGCCTGCTCCAGAGCAGCAGATTCAGTGACTGAATTTCAATGCAGGGTAGAAAAGGCTATTCAGCCTCTGAATCAATCACTCACTTCCATCTCTCCTCCTCCAGCCACAATGCTACGCTTGTGCGCGTGTGTGTGTGTGTGTTGGTATGGATGCAAAAGCCGGACGGAAGTATTGGAAAGAGGATACGCACCGGATCTGTTGAAGCCTTTATCAAGAGCATTTCAATGTGTTTGGTACAAGGTACAAGGAAATTGATTCAAAACCCTTAGTGTTCATTATTTCACAGCCACTGTTAGATAATAATACACCAAAGCTAATGAGAATATTTAAAGAGATAGTCCATCATTTATTCGCTACATTTCATTCAAAATCCTTTTGAAATGAGATCTTTTTCTATGGTAAGCTGAGAATGAATCAATTGAAGTTGAATTTCGTAAACTCATAATGAATCCTTAAATCGTTCATACTTGTTTTATAAATTGAATCAACTGATTCATTGAAAAATATTGAACTAATTAGAATGACTTGTTCGTTAATCCCATTAAGTCTTATTTTAGTGTACTTATAGCACTTATTGAATAAGCTTTTATTTTATCTTGTCGGTGCTCAATTTTGTTTCATTAAAAATTTTTAGCAATTTTATGTGCTTTTTTATTTGTTTTAATATGTCTATTCAGCTGTAATGTATTTTTATTTTTACCTATTAATGTATACTTATTACTGAAATGTATTTCAGTAAAGCTGCCAAGACAACATTTCTAATTTTCATTGAAGCTTTTTTCATGTCATTTTTATATTTTATTTCAATTGCCAAAACCAATTTGTAATAGAATTAGTTCTACAACACTGATCCCACATTTGCATTTTTTTATTTTGTGAATAACAGCGTATGCATTTTGATCTGTTTCTCACACAAAGCTATGATATTACATTACATATCATATATTAAAAGATGCAGTATATAGTGGATAAGTTGTCATATGAACTACTTTTATGTATTTATTTATTTTTTTAAAGCTTGACAGCCTTAATTTTCATTCGCTCCCATTAAACTGAAAACAGGACATTCCTCAAAACTCACCTTTTGTGTTCCACAGTAGAAAGATTTAGGCCCCGTCCACACGGAGACGGAGCTTACCCCAATCCGATCTTTTTTTTCCTCATCTCAAGAAATATCCGCGTCCACAAAATGATGTAGTATATATGCCAGACCAGTATGTGGTGCTGTAATTCTGACACAGAGATACACTAAAAACAGAGAAGAAGACTTGGACTATGTTCATAAACCTTGCACGTTGTACACAAACGAACATAGAACGACACATTTATTAATCGTGTTAATGTTAGTTAATAAAAAGAAAATCGTTCAGTGTTTGTTCATGTTTTTGTTGCTGTTACGTGACGTAGAGGTGTCTGACTAGGGGGGAGACGTGGGCTGATGACGTCATCGTTTCTGAAAATACACGGATTAGCTGTCCAGACGAAAACGCAAAGAAGGCGTTTTCAAATTTATCCACTCTGGGACCTGGTTTAAAAAAATAGTGGTTTCACCTTACGAAAACGCCGGATGCGTGTGGACGAAACGCCTATTCGATAACAAATTTGTGCGTATTCACTGAAACGTGTTTCCGTGTGGACGGGGCCTTAGAACAATGAATGCGATGACAGGATTTACTTCTATTTTGGATGAGTATTCTGACAGAATGACGAAGAACTGCTTTGAAATAAGTGATTTGCCTTTACCATCCGAAAAAAAAACTGTCTGCATACTTGATTCCTTTTCACAACTGTGGCATTTGAGCAAATGGTTTCATAAATTTTAGATGGGTTTATTAATGCAAGTTCATACGACACATTAGTTTCAGTGTGCACATCTGCGCAAATATTCCCAAAGATCAATGATGTCGGCTACAGTGGATCTATCTCATCTCTCACATGATGAATTAGATGACTGACTTTGGCAGGTTCAGGTCAAATCTTTTCAGATGGAAACAACGAGCAGAGTCAAGTGTCGTGAGGAAAGCACTTTTCGTTACAACCTCTGACGCTTCGCCTCGAGAGGCACGTGGCGGCATCTTGCTATGTCTGCAGCTCCCAGTCAGACCCGTCTGGGCGTGTAAGTGTTTGCTTCACCAGTTGACAGAAAGCTCAGAAAACCAGTTCTCACTGGAGCAGCAGATACTGCAGCTAGCAGCAGGCGTCTAAACAAACTGTTTCTGGGTTCTCCATTTTTGCATTCCTCAACCATTTTTGAGAATCTTTAAATGGAAAGATTCCACGTATGTTGAAGTTTCTTTAAGGAACCACTGATTCCAAATAAAAACCTTGGTGTTTAAGTGTGTTGGTGCAGTTCATAAAGCTGCTGCAGTTAAAGGCTAATTAGGTCATTCCTGTTATGCAGCATATTGTCATGTGCCAGTCATATATGTCTAAATATAATGAATAATATATAACCATTAAACTTACTTATAATATCAGTCATTTGTTTTCTTAGATCTCCATATCACAATTACATGAACATGGATTTAACTAGAATCTGAATCATTTTATACCATACATTTGGCAACATATTAGGAAACATTCCAGGCTTTTCTTGGGAAAAGTGTATTAATTGGTAATCAATTAGAAAAGTATTACCTACATGTCGATTTCCTGTTTTTTTTTTTTTTATATTTTCTTTTTTATAAAATCGCTTCAGCTAACAAAAGCCAGGTCCTTTATGTCATCATCATCCAGAAAGTGACATAATGTGTTTTGATTTTAGTGTGAAGTTAAAAATATTAGCAGACATCAGCCACGCAAAACATAATTAGCATTAGCATCAACCTATTAGCATGGTGCTAGTTGGATAGTCTCAACCTAAATCACTGCATCTGTCAAAAATCAGTAACTGAGCTCAGTTTGTGGTTTGGCTGAATAATTTCCAATTCAGCTAATAGTAAAATCACTAGCTAATGCCTGTAAATGGTGAAATTTTCCCACATTAAATAATTACTGTCCACAAGACCTATTAACTTTAGCGTTTTCCTCAAGCATGGCTCCAGTCCAATCCTGTTCTAGTAAAGACTGTGTTTGGACATGGACTCACTGGATTGGCAAGGGAACAGACAGAACCAACATGGCTTTGAACGCAGTGTTAACCAGTTTCTCTCCTTGTCTCTCTCTTGTTCCTGTTCTACTTATCTGAACAAGAGCTCAGCTAATACAACATCGGTTGACCCAAATCTACAGGGGTCCATCAGGTGATATACATGAAGACAATTACAAAGATTTCCCCAAGTGAAACGTAGTTTGTTATAAAGTGACATATGGAGCAAGGGGCAATTTCACAGCTGAATGTCGACACCAATGTGTCAGGCTGTCTGGAGACGAAAAATGTCTTAAAAT
The DNA here is from genome assembly GCF_003368295.1 of Carassius auratus. NCBI lineage: Eukaryota > Metazoa > Chordata > Actinopteri > Cypriniformes > Cyprinidae > Carassius > Carassius auratus. The sequence continues at coordinate 13,642,320 of NC_039267.1, forward strand.
GCAAATGAGATTTTGCCAAAACCTGTGCAGACAATATACTCTAGCAAGTTAAACATTGGAGGGTATAAATGTATGTGTAATATTTTTAACGGAGGGCCCTATGATTTCTGCGAGACAGAACCGTGGAACTCAGTCATAAAAATGCCACAGAATTTTGGTTTATGATCTTACTCTGTTTTTTTCTCTGAATGAGCGGCAGAGTTTCGTCTGCTACACATACTCGAGCATGCATGATGCTCAAACTGTTTTCAGAGTCTGCCACAGTGGAAGACTTCATTAAACAAACTAAAAAAAAAGCCTCCAAACCACCAGGGGGGCCCCTTGCTCTCAAAGATGATTTAATGACTAGGGTTGTGTGATTACCATAGACAGTAAAAGAAATGGACACAGTGACCCCATTGGATTCAACGGAGATAAGTAAAGTCAATTAGAAAGACATGCACTTCCTGGGGGTCAGGCGTACTGCGCAGACTCAAACTGACCTTGATGACGTAGATGTCACGTGAGCAACCTGTCTGACAATTGTACGTCTTCTAATAGCTGTGCCAGGAGAAATCTGAATCACCCACCAAATCTTGCAGAGAAGGCGAGCATGAAAAGGAGCATAAAAAAACTATAAATTTTTGTAAGTATTCTGATTAATTATCTCCCTTGACTTTATGCCTCCACGTCCCCCCGATTGCCTCATAGGCAGTAAAAGATTGTCTGCGAGCTTCTTCTCCTGTCCATACGGTAATTTATCTACTGCGCGACAGAGAGTCGCTGGTTATGACGCAATGGTTAGCCTATTGTTTTACAAAAACTGCTTCTACGGGACCATAACGTAAGATACAAGGTAATGGAGCCTTTTATACATTTTTGTGTTTCTTTAGAAATAATGAATGGACAAATGGAGTCTTTAAACGCCTCACATGTAAAGTTATTCGCTGTCAAAGTGGTGCCAAAATGAATGGGAGTCAATGGAGTGCTAACAGCAGGTGGGGGTCCGCTAGCCAATGGCGGCGCCCAGGAATGCTTAAAAAAAATATTAAACATGCAATATTTAATATTGCATTTGTCCTAATGTTTGCAATATTTTTTTATTTATTGTATTATTGTATTAACTTTTATTTAATTTAAAATCTATCGCAAATTAAATTGCTCAAATATCGGAATATTGCAAATTGTTCTCCATATTTTAATTTTAACAGTAAAATTTAATTGTGCAGCCCTGCCTAACAAGTGTTACATTTTAATTTGTTTACATTGTGAAAGATTAATTAAATTGTTAATGCTTTATGCATTTGTTTGATTAACATGGTTTGTATATTAATTTATATTAAATCATAAATTGAGAAAAAATAACATAACAAAAGGATTACTGAAATAAATAAATAAAACATTTAATAGGGTCATATTACTGTTACAAAGTTAATAAATTATTAAATTGTAAAAACCCTAATTTAATAATTTCACCACCCTAACCCTAATTTAATTTAGTTTACGATTATGAAAATGTTAATAAACTGTTGTTCAATTTTGATAAATTATTTCAATTAATTAGCCATTCTTTTTGAATTCAGAATAAAAACAAAGTCGAAAAAAAAAAATACCAGCAACAAAAAACTAACCAATGGAGTCTGGTGGGGAAATAGATTTAAAGAGCCCTGCTATTTGTACTATTTATCTAAATAACACTTGTCCATGTTTGAGGGATGGCGAAATAACAAAACAATGCTAGCTTGGTAAATTTTGTTAATGTATGTTAGCTAAAACAACAAGCTAACATACTTTAAAACGATCTTGACAGCAAAAAATAAAACGTCCATAAAAGGCAGTATCTGACTGTTAACACTACAGACAGACAGAACCTTATTTTACCAAGTGTGACATGTTCCTGGATCAACATCTTTGTGGGTGAGTGGTGATCAATTTTCCATTTTGTCAGTTCTCCATTGCTTAAAGAGTTGACTTTCGAAATATGTAGTTAGTTTTGGTACACAGCTCGTTGTCTCCTGAGAGAGTGCTGATGGGAAACAAAGGCTCAGTGGGACACTGGGTGGAGATGACGTGCGTGTCAGTTTGTGTCTGGGCTGTCATTTTCTTGCACCCATCCCCCAGAGTAAACGTCACATTACGAATGTCACCGCTGGCCACCATGTGTTTGAGCCAATACACCCGGCGTCCCTCTTGATCGAATTTTCACTGTCACTTATGCGTCTCAACATGGCTTTCTTCCAGATACAATTGACATTGTCTCACTCTTCCTTTAGAGAAGAGCCCAAACATCCGTATCCTTCACCCCTCCTTCATCCTCCTCTTTTTCGCCTTTCTGTTCTCTTACGCTATTGAGAGCTGCTTTAGGTCTCATCGGATTGTTTTAATTCATGCCCTACTTCTGTCTAGTTGAAGTATGCAGAAATCCTCCAAATGTAGTAGAATGGCCTACTTCCAGTGAATATAATATAGAAAGAATATGGAGTTCACCCAACTGCTCCTCCCTTATTAGATGGGAATGCATTTTTTGCATTGATCTGTATTCTGGGCTGGATTTATTGAGAATAGCGCTTGTAATAACTGCATTTAGAAGGTATCCAAATGAATTTATTTTATATATAAATGAACAGTCTTGCAACTGTTCAAAAGTCTAGAATTTTTAGAATTTTTTTTTTTTTTTTTTTTTTTTTTAAAGATGATTCTTCTCACAGGCTTCATATATGCCACTGGAAATACAGTAAAAATTTTATTATTCTGCGGTTTCATTTCAGCTTTGTCTATTTCATTACTCCAGTCTTCAGTGTCACTTGATCCTTGAGAAATCATTGTAAATAGATTTGATACTCAAGAAATGTTGAAAACAGTTGTGCTGCTTAATATTTTTGTGGAAACTGTGATACATTACCAGCATGACAAAGGCTTCAAAAATGCAAAAAAAAAAAAAAGACATGCCAAAATCAATAGGGCTTTAGTACCATATAGGCCTGCATTTGAGCACTGAGTGTGCATTGAGCAATCACAGTGTGCACAGTGGCCATAACGAGGGCACTCATGAGCACCCTTTTGAAACCGAAAATGACAAATAGGACACACCATGGTCTTGTGGACCTGATAGATATGTGAAAACGGAGGCCATTAGATAGCCATTAACTAGTAAAAGTCAACATAAATGGTGTTCGCAACTCATTTCCATTTCAAAAATGTATGAAAATGGCTATAGAAAACTAGGACAGAGGTAAAATAAGGTGACCTCAACTGAAAGGGAAAGAGTTATTACATTTTCATGTAGCTGTCCTTTTAAAGCTAATATAACAGTGCAAATGTAGCTACTGTTCACAAAACAGATAAGCTGGTGTCAAATAAAGATAAAAGCAAACAACAGCCTCTTACAAAGTGCCTATTCTTCTCCATAATTAAGAGATACGCAGAGAAAGCTGTTGATGATGTTAGCATTGTTAATGCTACAGTAGCATTGTGTAGCCATTAAACAAGCAAAGGGAAACATTTTCTGTTGACAAAATGTAAAATGCTAAAGACAACAACATAAGTATGTATGGTTATAGTAGCAAAGTTGATGAAATGATAGATTTGTGAAAAATCTTTACTGTGGTGACTGTCTAGCAGCTAGCACAACACACTATTAGCACAATGACTGTAAGTGTATATTTCAGCTTTGATACAAACCACTACTGAGCTTTTTGGCAACATAACTAAGAATTATTTAGTTCTGAAATCATTGGGAGTGAATGAAATACTCATTAAACATTCATGGTGATGTGATGACATATTCTAACAACATTAATATTGCAACATCCTGTAAAACACAGGGTCCACTTGTGACATCAAGTATTTCAAAATATATGAATGGTAAGTTAAGATTCATTCAAGCATTTACTGAAAGCCCTATTCATATTTTTATTCCTGCAGCTGTTACTGAAAACACAATGAAATCAATGCTAATTTCTTTTCCACATCCTACCCGACAGAAACATCTTGTAGATTCCTGTAAATGCATCAGTGTTTGAGTCACTCATGAGTCGAATGAGCGTAACCTGTTTAAATGCAAAACCATCAGCAAATTACATTTCCAGACCCACACAGAATGTACATTTTCACATTTTCTGACCTTATTCTGAGGAAAAATCTGTTCATTAGATTTACATTTGGCAAAAAAAAAAACTTAATTCAGAGATTTGCATTTTGCAAATGAGCCTAAAATATATTTAAACCATTATTTAAAAAGCATCTGCCAAAACACAAATTATAACTGATGTTTAGATTCTGTGTTAATTTGCATACCTCTGCAAATTAATTTTAATATTTCAATATAATATTTATAAAAAACTAAAAAAAAATTTTTTTAATGGAATTTCAGAACTAAACCAAAATGGAAAATGGAATTATAATGAGGAAACAAATAATAATGTTCAAATTCTGGTAATTATGCACCATATGCATATTTATTCCTTCATTTAATTTTAAGTCACAACGATAAAATGCTTGGAAGCTTTTTTCTTACATGGGATAAAAAAATATAATAAAAATACTTCTCATCTCACAATTCAAACCTTTTTTTAAAGGTTTCTCATAAATGCTGAAATCTTATCATTGTTATAAAGTATAAACATATGATTATGATATATACACTAGGAATTGTGAGGAGAAAAGTCAGATTTTATCTCATAATTTCACTTTTTTCCCTCAGATTGCAAGTTCATATATTGCAATTCAGACTTTTTTTTTTTTCTCAGGTTTTTTTTTTCCAGTATTTTTCTCAGTATTTTGAGAAACAAATTCTGAAGTGTGATATTCAAACCTATTATTAGCTATTATTTATTAATTTTTAATTCTCTGGCCTTCCATAGAAAGAAGTGTGATTTCTTTAGATCCATCAAAAAGCATCTAAACCCTCCCAAATTCATAACCTCTGCCTTCTGGTCTCAGAACCATGACCCTCAGTAACAATGTCCTCATACCTCCTTCATAAGAACTTCTCACCCTGTTCATCTCCAGTATGTTCTGCCTTCCTGACCTGACCCAGCGTCTGTCGGTTTGAAGGGCATATATAACCTGTCAGGTTCTCCGTCCGATAGCCGCTGTTCCCGGTCCAGTCTCCGAGCTGTCAGTCAGATTCCTCACCACACTTTGAGTAGCTCCTCAGACTGTCAGTCACATCTGAAGTTTGACTCTCCCTCCAGCTTCTGAGAACAAGCTGATCTTTCTTAAGGACATCTCTACTAGGTTATTCAGCAAGTGACTCGTTTTTGTTCTAACTATAAAAGGTGACATCATGAGGTTTGGTTACAAAACACTCAAAAAATCAAATAAGTAGTTGTTAGGTGAACTATTCCAGGCACAATTGTATAGAAAATGTACTTCCAACTATCATTTTTTATAAACCTGCTTTAGCCCTGCACTCATCTGAAGTGCTCCTGAATGAGAAATATCACAATCTCAACCTCATCTTCACTGGTCCCGTCAGAGGACACTCTTCATTCAAATAGGATTCAAGTAAACATCTTTTTGACCTTAGACATCCTACAACTCTAAATGAAGTCAACGGTATATTAAAAGTCTTCAGATAAAGCACATGAGTCACATTAAACTAGGGCTGTAGCAAATAATCATTAAAAACCAGTCAATTAATCTGTGTCTATTAATTGTCCGTACACTTTGCATTGAAAACATTTTTTTTTTTGCATGAAGGCTTTTCCTCACCGCAGTCTTCACTACACTTAACAGACTTTAGAAAACGTCAAACAGATGTAGCGCAATAGAATAAGAGCACAGTAACTTAACAGTCTGACTTAAATATACATTTTGCTCAAATATTTCTCATTTTAAATGAAAAGTATATAAAATACTGCCTGTAACGAAAGTAACTATTTTTGTAAAAGCAGAAAAGGGACTAAGAAAGTAAATGTAAAATATCCTATGTTCAAATGAATGAATGTGTTTGTTACTCATACCAGACGGCTTTTTTTAAATCATGTGTAATTCAGTGGTTTTAACTTCTGTTTTTAAGCTACAAGAAATTTGACTAACTTGAGGTTATGCTGAGTATTTTTAAGGAACAGTCCACCCGGAATGATATTAATGTCATCATTTACTCACCCTTGTTCAAACCTGTATTTCCTTTTTCTATGTAATGCAACAAGAGGTAAAAAAATAAAATAAAATAGAAATTAGCTATATATATATATATATATATATATATATATATATATATATATATATGGCAGTCTTTTTGATACAATGAAAGTGAATGGACTGGGGTTGTCAAGATCAAGGGTTTGTAAATGAAGACAGAATTTCCATTTTTGGTGAAACAATTCCTTTCACAAGATTTCTGAGTACTCGCTGATTTCCCCCGAGATGACGTGGGATTGAAAACACTGATAGAGCGGATGCTTAGTGACCTCGCGGAGCCTCTACATTTCAGAGATCCCACAGATCCTCACACTGTTCCCTCTCAGAACGGCCTCATTCAGGACGTCCCATCGACGCTTTGGCTTCAGTAGCAAATTACTACACAAACAGATCAGTCTCTGAACGGTTCGATTCTAAATTGATGCCGACAATTTCTCTCTGTGAATAGGAATGAAAACAATTTAATGCTATTAAGAATGATAAAAGTCAAGGTCAAATATTAACAATCAGCAAGTGCCAAATGAATGTAAAATAAGCTTTATGGTAAACAAATATAATTTTTCTATAATTAAATTTATATAAAAATAACTGTAATAAACATAGTGCAAATTATAGTCGGCTGGTTAGGTTAATACTTTTTGCCAAATGTCTTTTTCAGTTTTTTACCATTTGTATGTGTGGTAAAAAGTGACATGTAAAAATACATTAGTTTTTGTGTGGCTTGTGGCCATGAAGCTACACTGGCAAGCGTTTTGAGTTTCCATATGCATGGCCTGACAATCAGTGTGAATGTGACACCCAGATTAGAGCTAGAGAATGTGAACGAGACCGATCTCAGGAAATTAAAGTCATCACAGAATGACCCGTCCCGTAAGAAAAAGCCGTCCCTGACCCACACAACCCTTCAAGATTTTCTCCCTCCTCTCGCTGTCTTTTCAGTCCCTTCATTCCCTACTCTCTCTTTTTCTCTGAACCAGTGCTCCCCACAATCCCTTTCGCCCTCTGGGTGACCTCTCTGTGCCAGTGGACAGACCACTTAACATTGCTTCCCCACCTGTAGAGCTGCAGAGGGAGCGGGTCACAATTGAAAGCCTGTGCAGTGATTGAGCACTGATTGCTGTGTTCCACTTGACTCCTTTCATCTCATCTCAAGGACTAAAACTTCTGGAGAATGAGGCAGATGGACTGCTGCAGAAAAACAGAAAGCTTCTGCCTTTGATGGGATGAGCTTCCTGGCTGAGCAACACTGAAATGGCCCTGACAACATTTATGTATTCAAACAATCAAAATAGGACAATATATAACAGTTCGCCACAAGTTAAATCCAGAATACAACTATATTTAAGCTGCTTTCATGTCGATGTTCTAAATATAGTCTAAATATGCAGAGGTTGTCATGCTTCATAGAATTACATCTTAGGAAAAAAACAATATGTCAGATTTTCCCTTCCTCTTGATTGCATTTAGATTTGTTATTGGCAGATACTTCGCTTCTTCAGGGACTTACCTACTAAAGTGCATACAATGTGTTTATGCCAATTAATAGTTTAACCCGAAATTAAATTTGTCTTGAAGTGCCAAGTTTGACAATGCAAAAGGCTGGCAGAAAAGATGGAACAGGATTGAAATTAAATCAAACTGGTTTAATGAATTAAACGACGTGGTGCTGGACGGGACAATGCGAACGGCGCAGGACTGAAACTAGCAAACACACTTGCGATGCACATTGCGTCGCATTGTGTCGGGTGTATGATAGGGCCCCATGTCTTTATTGGCATTGATGGCTCCATAAAAAACCTTTAAAATCCATGGAAACTTTGTTTTTCAGTTTATTTAAAATGTTCCTTACAGTAAGGAAAAGTGGTCCTTTTAAGAACTGTTCACTAAAAGCTTAACTGGTTCCCTCTGTCCACGTCCCATTAGTTTTGACCCACCAACCTTGAAACCTCAAAAGCTGTACAAAAAAGTATCAAAGTCTGTGATCGCTTTTAACAAGTGAATTAATTTTATGTCGGATTGCGGAGACTGATCTCAGTAAAGGGCTTATAACACGGACAAAAAAAAAAATAGATTGGTTGCCAAACATTGTCCTGTGGTGCCCCGTCGCATACAGGACTTCAACGGCCCGGGGTTTCTGCTTTGGTGCCTTGCCTGATCATCCCATCTGTCTCTAAATCATCCTCCTTTCTCTGTTTCACATAAATAAAAAGCTGGAGTCTTGCAGACTGGGTCAATAAGGGCATGTCAGATTGTATGACAGCATCTGAAACAATCAGGTCAAGGTCATACATGTCCATGTGTGCCACCTACTTTTGGAGCCAACATTTAATAAGATAAAACAAACCAACAGAAAGGCCGTCCGCTTGAAAGAGTGCGGCTTGTTTGCTGTGAAAGCGGAATGCAGCTTTATGTTTGTGAGGTAATGTGTTGCATTTATCACATCTCAGAGGAACTTGTTTGGCCTTTTCTAAATTTCCCCTCAAGGATCAATAAAATATTTCTCCGTCTATTTATTATTTCCTCATGCTTTAAGTTTAACCTTCAGTCCCTAGTAAGATTTATGGCTATCAACTCACAATGTAGATCAATATTATATGTTTGCTTGAGCCTAGTAGTTTAACAGCATCAGAAATAATTATTTCTGGATAATTCAGGTAGTTTTAAAAATGTTACATAAATATTATATTAAAAGTACTAAGTAATATATTCAAAGTACACACACATCGATAAATGCTCTAAGACAAAACAAACTATAAAGACTGTTCGCACATTGCCAGAAAAGTTTACCTTCGAACGTGTGAAGGTTTCTTGTTACAGACAAGCTGTTAATAAGAAAAGAAAATATTTTCCAAAGGATTCAGTGTGCCTAGAGGTGTCAGCAAGTCAGCTGGCGATCTTGTGGGTGCGTCTGATGCTAAAACAATCGGACAAGTACGTGATAGCCTGAATTGAAACTTCCTCCTGACTGACATACTTAAGAAACCACAAGCACACAATATAAGCAATGTTATAAAAGTTCACTCAGGAGTCAAATGTCAAAAATCAAAATATTCGATTTTACAAACATACTCTTTTCGCCTACTACTAGTTTTAACCTCAAACGTCACGCCAACGGACCTTCGGCTGAACGTCTGCATATGACACACAAAAGTGGAAACGCTTCAAGAGTTTCAAAGTCGTCATCCGATTGGTTGAATTCTACAGGATTTCTGGCAGACGTGTGTGACACGCTCTTTAAAGTTCCGCCTGGAAACAGAAATGCTGTGGCGCCAAACCCCATCACGAAAGAAGAAAGCTGTCGTGTTTACAACTGTGACGACGAGCGCTTATCAGGATCAACGCTGGAGTTTCAAAAGTATGTGAAATATCTGTTGCTTCCCCCTTTCCCATTTTGTATGTTTGTTTGAATTGATGTTGTTTTGTTAATAAAAAAAGAAGTTTGTGGCATAGAATCTTTTAAATACTTCAGGGAGTTTTACACACCGGTCTGATTTTGTGCCAACATGCTGAAACAAAACAAACTGTGATTGGTTGTTCGACATGTCGGTCAAACGGCCTCATGAGCGCGACTTAGCCAATGAAAGCTGCCATGGATTCCAGACCTTCAGCTGTTAGCTGTAGCCAACTACAAACATGACAAAGCCACAATTTCCCATAAATCAAATGAAGCTCAAAGGTGCAGTCGGTAGTTTTTTGCTAAACGCTTTATCTGGCTCTTGTTGGACTCTATACTGACACCTTCTGGCCTGGATGCATGATTTTGTTTGTTTTCTAACTGCAGCTGTTTCAGGATGAAGATGTTTAGCTTTTTAAAGCACTGGTTTATAAGGCCCGTTCACACCAAGGTCAATAACTATAACGATAAAGATATATTTATAGAAATCGATCTAAATTTAAAGAGTCCACATAACAACTATAACAATAACGACACAGTGGAACAACAATTTCGCTGGAATCATTTTCAGCACAATTTTCCAGCTGATGAACAATAAAAACATTGACAGCCAACCAGAATCCATCCTGCTTTAAAGTGCTAAAACATTTAAAGCAGCAGGCGACAAAATGCAGTGCATGCTTATAATGAACAGAAACTCACCGTGCTTTGGCGTGGACACTGCTGTAATAATCGTTATAGTTATCTTTATATTTATTGTTCTTAGTGTGAATGAGCCTTTAAAGTGCTATACAATAAATAGTTTACTATAGTGCTTTAAAGTTTTTATTTTAAAGAGTTTTTCTTGGAAACAGATCTGAGCAGTAACTCTCATCCTTTAATGATTAAACAATGTTTTTAACCATTCAACACTGCAGCATATATCTTAAGCCTCCGGAATTAAAACAAAGATGCTCTGTTTCAATTTAAGGAGTAAAATGTAAGAATTAAAATTGTGGAAGCAGAATGGTCTCTATATTTAATCTTTTTCTTGGGTCAGAATATTTCTTGATTTGGTAAACAGCCACTTTGTGACCTGCAACCAACTAACTAACTGTACATTATCTTATTTGTACCTTAATTTATTTTAAATCATTATAAATCATCTTGAAGCCCTCTAGAAGTTACAACCTCCTATAGTTGATAACCACCTTGGAGTATCCAATTCATAATATAACTGATTTTCCAAAACCTTTCTGAATTTCTTAATGTTTAAAACTTAGCTTTACTGAATTAAAATTACTGAGTGCACTTTTAAGCATAAAAGAAAAAAAACCTGAGTCCATCAGCCCGACTCGGGGCCTAAACGCACCACTGGTGGATAGCTAGATTGTTTACAGCTACCTTCAGCCCACAGCACCTATAAAATAGGCTATATATTAAAAGCATCTATAGACTGAATAACCAAAGAGGCTTTCTGACACACAGAAACAAGGCATGCTGATTTCTGAGGTTTGTGCATATACAGTAGAAGCAGTGAATAAGAAAACATCCACCATCATCCTTCTCTCACATCAAATAGTTCATATTTGATCATCATTTTGTAATCCATAAACGGGTTTTTCTGTTCAGTCTATTACGCAACAGTCCCAGCCCGTACTGAAATATAGCCCTATAATGTGTCTTCAGACAAAGAAAATTCAATCTCCAATCATATCGCAATGCACTGGATAATGATGCGCTGAAAAGACGCCCTTACCTCAAATCCATCAAAATAATGTCTATTTATTATCCCACACACGTCCCTTTGTTCAAACCGTCCTTTGCTGGGAAAATAAATAAACAAAAACACCGTATACCCCCAAGATGCGTCTTATAGCGGTCCAGACACGTAGCCTACAGAAGACAGGTGCACCTGGATCACCTCTTACTGCACACGGATGCTCCGTATGCCAGCAGGCTATTATTTAAGTCGCGTCTTACCGTTCCTCAGTCAGTCCTTAGTCTATTCCTCATCGTCCATAAAGCAGTCCGCTCGAGAATGGCTTTAAAATCATATGCCCAGCCCGCTGTATTCTTTCACATCCTCATGTCATTCACTGATGCAGCAGAGGCACCGAAGACACGCCCACCTCATCTCTTACCCCTACTTGAATGACGTCAAGGAGAAACAGACTCCGCCCACAGCCCACTCTCACGCCTATTGAATGACGTAATAAATGAGCTACAGACTCCACCCACCGTGGAAAACAGCTGTCTGTTGAGATTGCTATCAGTGTCTGTGCGGTGTCACACACTTTTCTATACACGAATAAATTTAATTTAATTTAATTTAAATAAATAAATAAATAAATAAACGAATGAATAAATAAATAAATAAATACATTTATTTTTTTTTTCCTCCATAAGAATTTATTTTAATGGGGGACTTTTATTAATTTTGTCAATCAACAAATAAGGTACTTGTCGTTGATGATTTTTTTTTTTTTTACAATGCAATAAGTGAACAGTTGTGTCTTCAGATTCTAATAAAAAATGTTCAGCAAGAGGTTCCTGTCATATAGTTATTTTATTATTTTAGTTGTTGTTCATATTCTTTGTTAGCCTATTTTATTATCATATTTATTACTTTTAATATTTTATTTTCTTGTTGTTGTTGTTGTTGATTTATTCTTTCTTTTTTATTATTAATCATTTTTATATTTTATATTATTATAATTGTTGTTGTTGTTGTTGATTTTTTATTTTGTTATATTTATTATTTTTATGTTTTATAATATTCTTGTTCTTGTTTGTTGTTTTAATCTTTTGTTATTTTATTAAGGGGACCTATATTGTTATATTTATAGATTTTATTTATTTTTTATTAGACAGTCAATATATAGAAAGTCATCTGTAAGCAAGCAAGCAAGCAAGCAAGCAAACAAATAAATAAATAAATACACATACATTCAATCATAGATACATTCCCTATATCCCCCTTAGACAATATGGGCATTGATCATAATGATACGATACGATCTAGTTTTTAAGTTTAGAATTTTTTATTATTATTATTCTTTTTTTTTTTTTTTTTTTTTTTTGCAGAGGAACAGGGAATGTAAAAAAAAAAAAAAAAGCTTTCTGTTAAGACAGTGGAGAGCCTGTTGTTCGGTCTGATTTCTAAGCAATAGCACACACTCTGCTGCCCTCTACTGCTCATTTGTCTTCATAGGTTTACACAGAGCTCGCTACAGACTGGATTTACAGACTGTAAATCAGGATCCTCCAAAACATAGTTTTCTTTGAAATCCCTATATAAAATATTTTAGCTGTCTACAACATTATCATTTTTATTTTATTTTCATTAGGTTTCTTTTAAACCTTTTATTCTATAGAGTTGGAATACAAAAAACAACAACAACAAAAAAAAACAACAACAATAACAACAAAAAATATGGCAAGTTATCAGTATGATCCAATAAGAATATTTAGTTTTACTGTGTAACTTGGGTGGCTTAGCTCACTCAATCTGTTTACCGATGAGGCCAGGACAGATTCACAGGAAGCTGAAGTCCACTGGGACAGAAATGAGAAAAACACACGAGACAACAATAGCATGCAACATACAGGTCCTAAATCTGGAAGTTAATGTGAAGCCTTATTTGAAATAAACTCCAAAGCGTGAGATGCTATAATATGAGATTCTGTTCTAAAACTGGACTTTATGTTAAAACCCAAGCATGAGCACTGGAACTTGTAAGACTTCCTTCAACAGGAAAGTGGCCCAGAATATTGAGCGAAAACAACTGTTCTGAAGAGGCTTTGATCCAGAAGGTTAATGTGCATGTCCTTAATCCTGTTTCTGGAGTGGCCTAAAAATCCTGCTCACACTAACTTGGAGGCAGAGCAAATTTGCCAAAAAGGAATGCGCAACAGTGAGACTCAGAGATGCATTTGCTGACACCTAGGGTAAACTTGGAAACACAAATGTGATGAAATATACAGAGAATTATGGGAATTTGCCTTCCACACAGTATTTATTTATTTAAATAAATTATCCATTATTTTTTTGACTTTTTACTTCTTATAACACATTTTATGTAAAATAAAAGTAAATTCATGTTCAACGTCTTCCATGTTTTTCTTTCATGCTTTTCCCATATGGTCAGGTAACTAAGTAAACCAATGAACAATTTTTATTTATTTATTTATTTTTACAGCGGGCTACCACGTTTATTATTATCATTATATTATTAGTAATATAGTACTATTTTATCACTGTAAGTAATTTAGTATACATTATGAAATACTTGGTTCTTATGACTGCTAAATAATCTCAGATAATTATAGTTTTGTACAGTAGCTATAGGCTAATCACAGTTTCAAGATAATACCGGTAACAAGTCAACCTAATGAACAGGTTTTTACAGTGGGCAACCACTTTCTAATAATAATGATAATAACCACCACCAACAACAACAACAATAATAATAATAATTGTTGTTGTTATATGACTGTATGAAGATATAGCTACTTTTAGAAATACTTTGCACTGATTACTGTTTTTCTCAGATGAATTATAGTCCTGTGCTTGAACATACAGTAATGTTGGTATGTGTGAGTGTGTGTGATACTTCAGGAAGACTGAATAATTCAGTATTTTGTGCTTGTGCATATAACCTCCTCCTTTATATGAGATGCGGAGTAGAGGAATGGGTGGACCCCGAGGGCCTGTTGACCAATCACTCCCCTTGGAAGCAACTTGTTGGGCAAGTTTTGTTATTCAGACGCTGGTTGTCACTGGCAGGGCAGGACTGACCCACTTGATTCAGTGAACGGTGTGTGAGTGTGTGTATGGCGAATAGATGCGCTATACAACTCCGCGAACGATGAACGCCGGTTCGACGCTCTTTATTTTATCATTATGCTGTTGCGGGTTAATTCAGTCCAGATCGCCGGCGCAGTCCTGTCCCAGCGGACAGTTCTTACTAAAAAATCAGTGCGTTTTATGCCATCCCTCCTGCACGGAGTGTAAGGGTCACGAGCTGTTCGAGTGCACCGCTTGTGGTTTAGGTAAGAGAGAGTTCAACATTATATTCTGTAGTTTAACACTGAAATACCTACTGGATCAAACAGGTGCCTCCATTGGGACAATTCTTAGCCCCGCTATCAGTGCGCATGCGCAGTAGAACGACTATTATTATTATAATGACGTGATGTTTTCAGAACGTTACCGCAACTACAAAATTCGAGCTATATTAAGTCATAGGAGTAAAAACTTATATTTAGAGCTGTTTCTTTGGGCAGTGACACTACTCGATATTTAATTTGTTTTGGCAATTGGGTGATACGATTCTGTGGTAGTATTGTGCAGGTTCACAAAGGGGTTTTCCAGCTCTAAGAGACAATTGGGAAGGCGAACCTCCCAGTCCTCTGAGCACAGCTGCTGCGGTGACACAAAGAAGCCGCTCTCACTATTTATCAACGTGACAAAGACTGCTGTACCTCAAAAGAGAGTTTGTATAGTGACCTCAGACATGAAAGGGCTTTGCGCACTTATAATTAGGCTACAGGAAGAGTTGAATTAAGGTCTTCTCCATAAATGATTCTATTATGATTTTGAGTAGTAGCCTAATCGATGTCACTGGGAGAGTTTAACAGTAGACTTTAAACTGCAAAACATGGGAGTGGGAAAAGGTGAGACCACTTCCTTTCCAGCATTGTGAAAGCTGACAATGTTTCCGTTCTGTCCGGACATAGTTAAAAAATACCTCAAGTTATGCAAGGCAGCTATTGGAATTTTCTTAAGCCCCAGTCCCAGCAATCCATTTAGGATAAACGCGTATTCTTTGACCACAAGTTTGTTACGTGTAGGCTACTGTTATGTATTTATGTGTGTGGGTGTGTGTTTCAACAACTAAACGTTGTCTGTAGGTTATTTCAGTTATTTAGAATCTTAGAGATAACATCAAGGGAACGTTTATTTATTTATTTATTTTTTGGAACCTTGACATTTGAATGTTTTCTGAATGTTCTAAAACAAGGTTCTAAAACTGTGCCCAGAGAATGATAAATAAATAATGTTTTGAGAACACTATTAAAGACCAGACAACTTTGAACAAATGTTCTTTTAAGGTTACTTGAAGAACACTTGTTCAGAACTTTAAAATAATCTTTCCCGACTTTGGAAGTACATTAGCCAAAGATTTTATAAGGTATTTCTGTCATACATCATCAGAGTCTGACGGCTTCCCCCATAGCATGACAAAATACTACGGCTACCGTCAACTGTTTGTTTACCAAAATATCATCTTGTGTGTTTAAAGAAGAAAGAACCTCATACAGTTTTGGAACAATTGGAGTGTTTGTAATACGGTGACAGAATTTTTATTTTTGTGTCGCTTTACTGTCGCTTTAAAGCTGTGTCTGTTAAGTGCAGGAAGTTTTCCATTCTTTCTTTCATCAGATAAATCAGTTGGGTATTTGAAGAGCACTTCCTAACGTTGGAATTTTTTCTTTGAACACATCACTTGCACTATACAAAATGGCTTACAGATTTGTATAAGTATGTGTATTGGGACACACTTTGTCTGTATGTTTTTGTTAAGGCATTTCTTTTTCAGTTTCAATGGCAAAGAATTCTGGGCAAGGGGCAGTTCAATGAGAAATGTAAATCTATTCCATGAAAAACCTCTAAAGTAATAAACCATTACCATGTCCAGTTTTCAATGTAGATTATTCCAAGTCTTCAGATAAGATCGTTATTTAAAGGGATACTCCACCCCAAAATGAAAATGTTGTATTTAATCACTTACCCGCATGTCGTTCCAAAGCCGTAAAAGCTTTGTTCGTCTTTGGAACACAGTTTAAGATATTTTGGATGAAAACCAGGAGGCTTGTGACTGTCCCATTAACTGCCAAGAAAATTACGCTGTTCAAAGTCCAGAAAAGTATGAAAGACATCGTCAGAATACTCAGTGATTCAACTTTAACGTTATGAAGCAACGAAAATTATTTTTTGTCCGCGAATAAAACAATAATAACGACTTTATTCAAAAATTTCTCTCTGCATCACCGCAGCACCATTTTGGAGAATATTCACTGAACGCAAGCAGCTAATGCTCTTCTGTGTTTGCCGCGCTGCACGGATGCGCTGTTTTCGGTCAAATTAAAGCGTAAATACACGTCGAAAACTCATCCTTGTGTTGTGGCGGACACAGAATCGCGTATGGTTGAATAGAGTAATTATTTTTGTTTGCTTCTCATACAAAAAGTATTCTCGTGCTTCATACTTTTCTGGACCGTGACACTGTTATTTACTTGGCAGTCTATGGGACAGTCACAAGCCTCCAGGTTTTTATCCAAAATATCTTAAATTGTGTTCTGAAGACGAACAAAGCTTTTCCGGGTTTGGAACGACAGGGGTAAGCGATTAATGACAAAATTGTCATTTTGGGGTGGAGTATCCTTTTAAGTCATATTCACCGATCTTGCCATCCATTGCTTATGAATGACAGCATATGGGTTTGGAACAACATGAGGGTGAGTAAATAATAATAGAATTGTAATTTTGTGGCTGAATTATTTCTTTAACAGTACAGAATGAATAAGCAAACACTGGTCTTTAGCAGCCCAAGCCGCTCTATTGAATTCTGTTCAGTAGGCGTTCATGGTTGCCATCCCTCCTTTTCAACCATCTCAAAGAAGAGCACTGTAAATCTTCACCTCTCTCTCCACAGCCCGAGGTGCTTGAAGGGGGAGGTCTCGCATCCATCAGTGTGTGACAACTATAACATTGCCAAAAGAGCCCAAACACTGTACATAGCCCTTGTTTATGTGTCCCAGTCTAGGCAAAACCTGTCGGCCAGATCCCTGCTACTGTTTCTATTTAAAGAAGAGTTCATGATAGACACAAGCAGATGTTGATATTCAGCTGAGTTTCAGTTTTAGTGACTGTTTGCAGAAAGACTAAGCATTTAATGCAGCATTTTTTGTGTGTTTTTGAAAAAAAAAAAATGTTAATGTATGTTTAACAAGACAGCATTTATTTGATCAAAAAATGGTAAAAACAGTAACTTTGTGAAATATTATTATAAACTATTACAAATGTGATATTGTTTATTTATTTGTAGAAGTGTAAAAGTACTAGGTGCCCATGCTAAATAAAAGTTTACATTTCGTAAATTAATAAATAAATTATACGTACATATATATATATATATATATATATATATATATATATATATATATATACTGTATATATGTGTGTGTGTGTGTGTGTGTGTATTTAAAAGTACTTAAAAGTGTTTATATATCACAGTAATGATTTGTTGTGCTGCAACAACAATAATTACAAAAACAGAATAAAAAAAGCTCAAAAGTAAAATGTTCTGCTGCATTATAATAGTGACAACTAGGCTTTATTGTCATGAAAATAATGTCCCAATAAACATGCTTATATAATCATGACATTCACCCTCAGCTGCTACTGTTGGAATAACTCCTGACCAATGTCATAATATTACCTGCTTGGAAAACATGCTGTAATTTATTATGGGTAAACCAGTGATCCATATAACCATCAGTTTACAAAGGACATACAAATTCCTTGCAAACTGGATATTTTAGACCTCTTGGTTTGGTTTCTTTAGATTACATTGTCATTTGGATCATGTGTCCCCATGTTAAATGTATTTTGTGTGTGATGATTTCAGATGAGGAAGGGAAGGAGCGTTTCTTGTATCAGGGCCACTGCAGGCTTCACTGCCCACGAGAGTTTTATCCCGACCGAGAGCAGTACACCTGTCTTCCATGCATGCCTAACTGTGAGATCTGTGCTGACGCCAGTGTTTGTGCTAAGTGCAGAGAGGGCTACCATCTTCAGAGCGGCATCTGTCTGACAGTCCTGTGTGGAGCTGGTGAGTATCTCTTTCTATTAAATGGATTGACAGGCCGCTTTAGATGACAGAATAGACCACTGCAGTGATGGTGTATTTTTGTAGGCCAACCTGAAGTTAGCATCACCCGGGTACCCTCGAAAGAAACTTATTTCTTTCTTTATGATAAACTTCACAGATGAGCACAGATTTTCTGAATTTATTTATTTATTTTTCTGGCTGTATTTTCATAATATTATATTACAGTATTTCTGATTTATGGATTGAAACCCCCCTCTGTAAAGTTACATTTGAATGCCATTTGGCCAATCAAAATTGAGGACAGGAACCAACTATTGTATAACTTCTAAACAATCATGTAACACACACACACACACACACACACACACATGATACTCACACTTTTGCTTGCACCACAGGTCAGGTTCAGGACCCGGATACACAAGAATGTATAGACTGCGGTGTTGGCTGTAAAACATGTTCCACAGGTAAATAGCACACTTTTACATTTTAGTATTTTAACAGTGCAACTCATTTAGGTAGTATTATTATTATTCATTAATACTTGCATCCAATTGTTTTACAGTTGTTTGTTATTGACTTGTTTTATGCTAAGCAGTGACAAAAAAATAAGAAATGCATGGTTTAATAATCACTGCTTGTTTTTTATCCACAACAGATGATCCAGAGATTTGCCACAGCTGCACAGACGGCTACTTCCTGTAAGTTTCAATTGTATTTGAGAAATTGGTCTATTTCTGTTGCTGTCAGATCTTTATTTAAATGATGATTTCCTGAAAATGTACACACTCTCAGGCAGGGTTGCCAGGTTTTCACAACAAAACCCACCCAATTGCTATACTCAAAACTATCCCAATCGCGTTTCGAGGGGCGTTCCCCTGTAAAAATCGCATTCTGGGGGGTAAAACACACGTTTTGGTAGGAATCCTCCAGTAAAATTTGCATTCCCAAGGCTTAATATCACGCTATTGGGGTCGCGTCAACCCACAGACACGAAAAAAACAACTCGCGGCAACAGTGTTAAAGTAGCCCAGTTCCGCGGGAAAAGCACCGACTTGGCAACCCTGCTCTCAGGCCATCCAAGATCTAGATGACTTTGTTTCTTCAACAGGACAGGTTTGGAGAAATTTTGCATTGCAGCACTTGCTCACCAATGGATCCTCTGCAGTGAATGGGTGCCATCAGAATGAGAGTCCAAACAGTTAAAAACAATATTATGAAATATTTTGAAAGCAACAGTTTGAGGTTAAAAAAGTCTTAATGGTGAATTTGTTTCTTACAAACACAGATTTGTGCTTTACAAAATGGTCATTGATGGACTGGAGTCGTGTGGATTACTCGTGGATTATTGTGATGTTTCTATCAGCTGTTTGGACTCTCATTCTGACGGCACCCATTCACTGCAGAGGATCCATTGGTGAGAGAGTGATGTACTGCTACATTTCTCCAAATCGGTTCAGATGAAGAAACAAAGTCATCTACATCTTGGATAGCCTGAGAGCAGTGTTGCCAAGTCCGTGGTTTTCCCGCATAACTGGGCTACTTTAACACTGTTGCCGCAAGTTGTTTCATGTCCGTGGGTTGAAGCGACCCCAATAGCGTGATATTTAGCCCCCCTCATCTACATTTTAGAAGGCCTGCGGGAGAGGAAATTTTCAGTAAATTGTCATTTCTAGCTGAACTACACCTTTAAGCTGTGTTGAGGTCTTTTGGAGCGCATTGCAGAGATGCTATGAATAGAACAGAGGTTTGATTGTGTGTTGTGGCCTTCAGCTATTGTGTGCATCAGATTTCACCTTCAGTTCAGTCTCACGGCCAGTTACCTGAGATCCACGCTGCTCAACATGGAGCCTCCTCTTATGAGTTTTTCCCTCTACTCACTCAATCTGTCTTCTTTCCCTCTCTCCTCACTAATTTGAGCCCATCTCCTCTCCGCTCGGTTGAAACTGAAGGACTTTCTTTGCTCAGAGGGTTGGCGTGTCTGGTAAGAGAGTCCTGGATAATGAATGCCCACTCAGAGAGGAAAAGAGCAATGTTAATCCCCCCCGAACATTTCTGGTGCTTTCATTGTGCTTGTGCTGTTGCCATAGCAGCTGTTGTCCTCCGTCTCGCTCAAACATCTTGCTGAAGTCTTGAGTTCCAAAGCGAGGCACCTCTGTGTCTCAGACGGAGCACTTGATCAGCGCTTAACTACAGCAAGATATGTGTTTAACATAGCGCAAACTTGTAGTTACGATTTAGCCTAATTCTTTTTATGATTTTAATACATGCAAAATTTTTGATCCACATTTTAAAATGATAACAAAGCCATCAAAACTATGAAATGACAAATAAACAATATGACCAAAAAAGCAAGCCAAAATGTTATATTTTTCTCAAAATCTGGGATCATAAAAAAGTTCAAATAAATGTATATTTTAGTTTTGTATAGAAATTCATAAATAAACACTACTAATGTGAAGAGTTTGTGTATGTGCCTGTACAGTAAAGAGATTTTTATTTTATCTGTAGAAATATAAATTTAGTTTAATGTGCAATGTTTGGCTTAAAGAAAATTACAATGCTTATTATAATATGAGTTGTAATTATTGGAAAAATTATTTCTGGAATATGCTGTTCTACAGTTTTGGGGTTAGATTTTTTTTTTTTTTACATTTAAATTAAATATTTAAAACAGTAATATTTAAAAACTCTATTTTAATATATTTAAAAAATAATATAAGGATTTTCAGAATCATTACATTAGTCTTCGGCGTCTCGTTATCCTTCAAAAATCATAATATTATGCCAATTTGCTGCTCAAGAAACATTTATTATCAGTGTTGAATATAGTTCTGTTTCTTAATATTTAAAAAAAAAAGACACATTTATTTAAATTATATTTTTTATAATTGGTTGTCTTTACTGTCGCTTTTAATAAATGTAATGCATGCTTGCTGAATAAAAGTAAAAAACTAAATATTTTGAATGCTAGTATAAATGCTAATACACAGTATTAATAAAAAGCTTCTTGAAATGCTGAATTTATGTAATCTAAATGGAGCTTGGTAGTAAGGTGATCAAATATGATGAGTCCAGTCTGTTTTTCGAACTATTTCTGATAGTAAGGGAAAATAAATACTGTATGTCCATGTTGTGCTTGAAATGTCAGTCTGTCTGTATTAATGTCTTGTCGAGCAGCTCTGATGATAGTGTTATAAAGCTTCCAGCTGTCATTCCTTAAATAGTCCAGTTGTATATAGCAACACCGCATGAAGTGCCTGGCAGGTGTTTTTCCTTCTTTGATAAGGAGAGACCAAGGTGTCATTAAATGATCTTTTAATCTGTCCCTCATTTCCTCTCTTATAACTTCACTGGATAATTATCAGTCAGTGCTCATAAACACTGCAGTCAGTCAGAAGATTGATTGGTTATTTAAAGATTGTGTTCTTTCCAAATGTTCTATACTAACTGATTTAAGAATCATGATAGAACAATGACAGAAGACTTTAAACTATGATCTCTCAGTCTTGTGCTTTATTATATAGATCTGCAGTAACAGTGCTGCAGGCAGGTGCGCTGAGGTTTTGGGATGGTGTTCATTTCTCTGGTGTGGTTTGGCTTCTCTGGTTACTCTTTCTGTCGAAGCACTGAAACCTTCCGCCCCGGTCTTATATAATCTCAGCCTGCATTATATTCCTCACCCTGAAGGAGGAGTTTGTGGATCAGAGCGTCTTTGATTCAATAGTAAGTCTGCTCTGAAGCTGCTCCAAAGTCTTTATAAGCAAGTTTTCAAACAGGTCTGATTGAGTAGTGAGGCAACTAAATAGTTTTCACCAAACACTTTTGTGCGCTATATTTGAGTGTGTTACAGTATATACTCAAACTTTACAGTTCAACCAGCTGCTAAGTTCACTAACTTGAATTCAAACGAATTAAAAAGCTTTGTTTCCAAAGTTGCGAATGTAATGTATGTGAAATATATCATAATATTTTTAAAATTATTTTGCTAATTGATTGTTTACAATGCATGTGTTAAAATTGCTGCAAAATTGAAATCAGAAAAAATAATTGACACAATTGTGACACTTTTAGTAAATTACCTGTGATTTAAAGCATGCAAACAAAATGTCGAGATATTTCCTTTCTTTCTCTGAGCAGAGTCACGTGACTCATTACAGTTACACGATTTTCAACGTGCGTCTAGGAATTTATTCGATAAATTGTAACTTTGGGGATTTCTGCTTGCCAAATAAAAAAATTATCCACTTTTAAGTGAGCATATATGATTTTTGTGTTATTATATTTGCATTTTAGAAATGTTATTCACAACTCGTGTTTCCGATCTTGTATTTTATGCACATTTTGGGATATTAGACAGAAAAAGCTGGATTGAAACCAACTAATGTTATTCTTTTCAGTGCAAACCAGTGTTATTTTTGTATAATTAAAATACTATTGTATTAGTTAGTATTTTGAATTAGTTTTTTATGTTTAGATTTATTTCAATTTGGGATATTTTTGTACATCAAATTAATCTAAATGAAAATTTCCCTTGGTGACTTCAATTAACATATATTTTATTTCAAGTAACACGTTTTTGTTTATAGTTATAGGTTTAGTAACCTATAATAATGTTGCCTCGAATACACCAATTCTCTAAGTTAGACACAAATTATGCAACTTGTGGTTTTTAACGCGTACCCAAAGAAGGCAATAAACACAGTTTATTAAGAAATGAAAATGGCTCGCAATGGTTCTGGTTGTACAATCTCAGTAAATTACGTTGGATTTCGGTCACCTTATGCATTCTCCACAACTGACCTGTAAGATTGCACAAAGCCATATGTTTTGACATTACCTTCTTGCATAATTCTTAGCTTCAGAGTTCCATAATGGCTCATCTATGCATGTTTATTCTAGAAAACAGCCCTCAAGGGATATGTTGAAGTCCTGCTTAAAACAATGGAGTGTTTAGCTTCAATATGTGACAAGTCTATTGTTTGTTATCTCTGTGTGTAGATACAGACAGCAGTGTCGTCAGCACTGTCCCCAGAGGACCTACGAGGACCGCGGTAGAGGACTGTGCATCAGCTGCCCGGAGCAGTGTGTGGACTGCTGGAGCGATAGCCTGTGTCTCTCTTGCCAGTCTGGATACTTCCTGAACAGTGCGTGCACTACTTCCTCTGAGCGCCTCACTAAAGTTCACTCATCTTCCTGTCTGATAGCTAAAGCTGTTTCAGTCGTATTACTTTGGCTGGTTAAGTCCAGCCTATAGCTACAATTTAAAATGAATACTATTTTAAAGTCATTTTATCCCGTTGTAGAGAGCTAAATCATCTAGAGATGCTTGTGAAGAAACCCT
The DNA here is from genome assembly GCF_003368295.1 of Carassius auratus. NCBI lineage: Eukaryota > Metazoa > Chordata > Actinopteri > Cypriniformes > Cyprinidae > Carassius > Carassius auratus. The sequence goes on from NC_039267.1 coordinate 13,666,063, forward strand.
GAGGGTCAAAACTCCAATGGGGCATTTATAATGAAACTTAAAGGGATAGTTCACCCAAAAAGGAACATTCTGTCATTAATTACTCACTCTCATGTCGATAAAAAATGTCTTAATTTGTGTTCTGAAGATGAACAATGGATTTGAAACGACATGAGGGGGAGTAATTAATGACAGAATTTTCATTTTTGGCTGAACTATCCCTTTAAAGGTTTTGCTGACATGCCAATAAAGCCTAAATAAATTGTCGTAGAAATGGCAATTAATATTTAACTACAGAATATGAAATATTTATATAGTTTGAATATAATGTTTAAAGGTGGAGCTTTTTCTGCAACACTCACGTCACAATACATGATTGCAAACAAACAAACAAACAAACAAGTAAGTAAATATATAAATACATAAACAAATAAATAAACCGTTTCCCTTGCCATTGGTTGACCAAACGGATTGCCTTTTTGCCAATTTGCCAATTTGCCAAATTGTGAGATATAAACTCAGAATTGCAAGAAAAAGTCTGAATTGTGAGGAAAAAGTCAATATTGCCATTTTAAATTTATTGACCTTTTAAACAGCTTCCATACTTTTAACTTAAGGGTATAGTTCACCCAAACATGTTCATGTTAACCCAAACATTAAAATTATGTAATTAATAACAAACCCTCATGTCGTTCCAAACCCGTAAGACCTCCGTTTATCTTCTGAACACAGTTTAAGATATTAAAATTTTAGTCAGAGAGCTCTCAGTCCCTCCATTGAAGCTGTGTGTACGGTATACTGTCCATGTCCAGAAAGGTACGATAAACATCATCAAAGTAGTCCATGTGACATCAGAGGGTCAGTTAGAATTTTCTGAAGCAACAAAAAATACATTTTGGTCCAAAAATAGAAAAACTAAGACTTTATTCAGCGTTGTCTTCTCTTCCGTGTCTGTTGTGAGCGCGTTCACTGGAGCGTATGATATCCGGTTCGTGAACGAATCACTCGATGTAACCCGATCTTCTTGAACCAGTTCACCAAATCGAACTGAATCGTTTAAAACGGTTCGTGTCTCTAATACGCATTAATCCACAAATGACTTAAGCTGTCAACTTGTTTAATGTGGCTGACACTTCCTCTGAGTTCAAACAAACCAATATCCTGGAGTAATTCATTTACTCAAACAGTACACTGACTGTCCGGTTGTTCCGGACAGTTCGATTTAGTAAACCGGTTCTTTTTCGTTGGACGTAATGGCGTCATTTGCGATGATTGCCCTTGAATCAAGCCTTCGGTTTACCCGCGCTCATAACACTAGCACAGAATCAGTTCAGAATCAATCACCAAAAGAATCAGTTCGGTTCAGACGCTCTGTGTGTCGGTCTGCTTCACGCTGAATCACACATGCGCAGTATCATCAGCTCCTCGGTTCACGAATCGGACGCGTCTGACAGAAACGGTTCTTGACTCGAGAACGAGTCATTATCTGGCTCGGCGTTCATCTTCAGTTCTCTCTTCACAGCAGTTCAGTCAGTGTACTGTTTGAGTGCATGTATTACTCCGGGATATTGGTTTGTCAGCCACATTAAAAAAGTTAACAGCTTAAGTCATTTGTGGATTAATGCGTATTGGAGACACGAACCGTTTCAAACGATTCAATTTGATTTGGTGAACTGGTTCAAGAAGAGACGGTTACATCGAGTGATTCGTTCACGAACCGGATATCACAAACTGCAGTGTTTTGAAATCTCACAACAGACCCAAAATAGAAGACAATGCTGAATAAAGTCGTAGTTTTTGCTTTTTTTGGACCAAAATGTATTTTCGATGCTCACAGAAATTCTAACTGACCCTCTGATGTCACATGGACTACTCTGATGATGTTTTTCTTACCTTTCTGGACATGGACAGTATACCGTAAACACAGCTTCAATGGAGGAACTGAGAGCTCTCGGACTAAATCTAAAATATCTTAAAATGTGTTCTGAAGATAAATGGAGGTCTTACGGGTTTGGAACGACATGAACATGAGGGTGAGTCATTAATGACATAATTTGCATTTTTCAGTGAACTAACCCTTTAAATCGGGAGAAAATCCATTTGTTGTCCATTCATTTACTGAAAGTTTAAAAAATTTAGGAAATGTATATATTTTGTGTGTGTGTGTGTGTGTGCCTTAAATTTAATTTAGTTGGTAATTATGTAAATAATGGGGGGGGGGGGGGGGTTGAAAATGCCTGATAGAGCATTGCATGTACTTCACAGAAGGATATTGTGTACAGCAGCACTGCTTCTCTCACTCATTTGAATGGGAAATAGAAGTGGAATGCAAATATAGTTCATGCAAAATCAGTGCAGGTTACTGATGTGTTTCTGAAACAGAGGTTCATTCATGCAAATCCATGTTTTTTGGTTTATAGACGCCTACTTCTTCCTGAATATTACTACAGTAATATACTAAGAACTATCACAATTGTTTTATCACCCGTGAACAGCTAGTGTTTAAAGTTTTTTTCTTTTTTTTAAGTCTCTTATGCTCTTTATTATATTTTACGAAAATCACTAAACACAAAAATTCTCTTTGCATGAAAAAGACGGCACCTGTGTGAAGGATTGCCCAGCAGACACATTTAAAGACTCCAGAGGGTGGCGCTGTCAGCCCTGTCACAGCTCCTGTCTGACCTGCCACGGCCCTGGACTGAGGGACTGTGACCGATGCAGTGGCTGGAGCCGCCCGGTTTACGGGAAGTGCCCGGTGATCAGCTGCCCGGAAGGCCAATATGTTGATGGTGAGAAAGAACTCCTGCCAATTAACATGAGAAAGAAACAAAAAGGAAAAGTCCACCCTCTGTTGCAAACTTGCTGCTTAGGTTTAGATTTGCTTATGTCTGTTCTAGTTGGTGTAATACTGTGCTCTGCTGGACATCTGGTAGTAATACAGTACATAATGGTGATAATTTAGCAGGCATTTTTTTTATTATTATATAGAAAATGTGATTATAGATTTATAAAAAAAGGCAGAATAGTTTTGGAGGGCTGTAAACATTCCACTTTTTTTAGCATTTTAACTCATATCTAATAAGAAAGTATAAAGGTTTAAGTTAGGAAATATTCTAATTAGTCACTTATATTATCTTAGCAGTAAGAACTGGGGTTTGTGTGACAATCTCTGTAAAACTGCTTTGGAAAACCAATAAAAAGACATATTTTCAATTTAATATAAAGTAAATCTAATATTTTTATTGCACATTGGCATGCATACGTGAGAATACAATAGACACCAGTGCTATGGTATTATCATTTATGTACTATTATAGTATTTATTATTATGACTATTTTTTTATATTTCCATTGTAACTTCATTTTAGGTTTTAGTGATGTTATGTGCTCTTGCCATTGTTAATATATATATATATATATATATAGCTTTAATTTATTTTTATTAAAGCAACAGTTCTCATTTTCATTCACTTTTTTCATTTAATTTCATCAATTTTATTGATAAAAATAATTATTTAATAAATGGCTTTAGTTTTGTAAGGGGGTCATTTTGGGGTTCTTGGCATTAAAAAGTTTGAAAACCAAGGTAGCAGATTAGAAAAACTAAGCGTTATAATAATCACGTCTTTTTTTAAGGGGAAAGTCGCACTTGCCGTTACTGTGATAGATCCTGCTTGACGTGTTACGGTCCCAAGGCTCAGAATTGCATCACATGTGCTACCGGTAACGTATAGGTTAGCTTTCCTTTCCCTCCCACCTGATAAACAGACGGCCAGAATTCCCTTTTAATTAAACCCTGCTTCAAAAGCACTTGCTAAATAAATAAGACATTTGCCTACTAAATAGGTACTTTGCACCTCTGTTTGCTTTCTCAACAGGATACATGTTGGAGCAGGAGGCTGTGTGTGTAGAGCGCTGTCCTCTGGGCTTCTATGCGAACAGCTCCAGTCTTCTGTGTGAGAGGTGTTCTGCGAACTGCGAGGCGTGTGAGAGCAGAGACGAGTGTGTGAGCTGTACCACAGACCCTTACCAGCCCTATCTGTTCCAGGGCAGCTGCTGGTCAGAGTGTCCAGAGTGAGTTGCTACGGCTGAAACATCCCAAACGTGCTTAACAGGGAAAGATTTGGACAGTTATAATATATCTATATTTTAATATAAACATAAATATAAAACATTTATGGATCCTTAATATTGCATTGATGTTAGATTTGACTTTGAAGCCTTAATATTGTTGAAATATTTACTATGCAATATGAAAGGGATAATCAATGGCTTGCCGTGTATTAAAGGACTTTAAATGCATGACGTGGAGGCCAAGAACCACCCGATGCGAAGTGCATTTAAAATCCTTTAATACATGATAGACAAATAATAGACAGAGAGAGAAAGAGAGAGATGAAAGTTGTGTGTGCATTACCTGCTGCGTCTGTGCATCTCAGACAAACCATAAGAAATATATATATAGTACTGGGTGGATTACTGATTCCAGATTACATGACAAAAATTGTAGTTAGTAACATAAGCCATTACATATATATGTAAGAAAACCTAGCAGCATACTTTGTATTTAGTCCTGGAATTTGTGTGAATGTATTAATGAATTCAAGAGGGAAAACAAACTTGTATGTCTTGTATGTCATGCAGAGGTTACTTTGAGACTGAGCTGGGGACATGTGAACCCTGCGATGAACTCTGTCTGACCTGTGATGGCACAAGCTCGCAGTGCCTTTCATGTCGAGAAGGCCTTCATCTGGCCAATGGGGCGTGCAGACAAAACTGCGGCCCCATGAGCTATGTGGCAGAAGACGGCACATGCAGACGCTGTGCTCCTCACTGTGACGTGTGCACAGATTTTTCCACATGTACAAGTGAGTGATTGTAACAACTGAGATCCATTTAAAAGAGTACTAACAGATACATCCAAGTGAGCAGTAGTCGGGTTTCCATCCAAAGTTGCAAATTTAATATGTGCAAAATTGGAATATCGCATAAAACATTTGCGAACAAGCACCGCTCCCATCCAAAGAGTCAAAGAGAACAAAACCATTCCTTCCTGATAAACTGGCACTATACATCACTAAGAAAAGTAGAATAAGCTATTGAATATAATAATTTTCCTTTATAATAAATTGCTTGCACCTCAGAATGAGCAGACGAAATAATTAATGCAGTTATTGCTTTCGGAGGTGGATGCTGCTATTTGGGAACGCAGTCGTTCAACAGTTCTGGGAGGCAAATATACAGAAATACTTTGAGGACAGACTTTTTTTGGGTGACCGGATTTCCGGATGACCAAATAACAACATTTTTCGTTTACCTCTTTACGGTCACGAGTTGCCGATTTACTGTCACATAACGCAAAGTCACATTACTTTTTTTATCGCGCTTGGAAGAATTTATTCGCAAAATGCATTTCCAGCTCCCATTATTTGCATTAACCCTTTCTCAAACAAAGTCAAAAACCACCTCAAGCGAGAGTAAAAACTTTTTTTGTGAAAGCATTTTTATTCTAAATTCATCATTTCCATCAGTCGATTCTGATGCGATACTTCAAAATGTACATAAAAGCAGGGTGATGGAAACCCAGCTAGTGACACTTTAATGGAGTTATATGGAACTTATCTTCCTTTTATATTATCTTGTATACTATCTATTTAATGTGGAGTTATGTGTACAGAACATATTTGGATTACTTTGAATTTCAGTGGAAATTAGAGTACACTGAATTTGTAATCTACTAACTTTGTGTAACTATTTAATTTCAGGGTGCAGTTTTCTCTATTTGCTCTTAAACGGGGCATGCAAGGCCATCTGTCCAAAGGGTTATTTTGAAGACTTGGATCAGGGCATCTGTGTGAGCTGCCACTCCACCTGTGCCACCTGCTCTGGTCCTCTCTCGGATGATTGCGAGACATGTTCTGCCCTCAACCCAAAACTCTACGAGGGCATGTGCTTGGAAGAGTGCCCAGCGGGAACATATTACCAGACCTCTGATAAGGAATGCCAAGGTGAAGTATTAGCTGTAGTTATACCACTAATTCACAAAACCATTATAAATCCTGGTTAGTGTAGGTTCCACAAGTTTTATGTGTAATCTCTAGGGTATGCACATAATGTGTGGCATGTACATTTCGTAATCAGAATAGTATGCATGTAGCCAAATTTTTATAATCGTACACACTTTGCACCATGGGTTTTACCAGGAGACGCCAACACCCATTACAGAGTACACTTGAGCTAACAAATCACAAATAACTGGAGGAAGCAATTGAACTCTCAAAGCGAATCAGGTGACCGTACATATCCTCAAAGGTAATAGTTATGGCACATATGGAGAGATTGAGTTTTAGCAAAAACAACTAAAACAAATTAATAAGTGTCAGAGGATTAGCAAAATGGCAGATAAACACTTAGGGGGCGGGGGGCGTATAATTTTTGCATAATTTCAAACTGATTTTGTGCAAAGTCTGCTGCTTCAGTATTTGTAGATATTTACCCATGTTATAGCCATTGGTATACTAAAAAACTATGATAAGCATATCATACATTTTTAAGGCTTTTATTGGCAAAAAATATATATAATGAATCAATATTTACAGTGTTGACCCTTGTTCTGCACAAGCGCTCTGGCATGCTGGATATTAGCTTCTGGGCCAAATCCTGACCGATGGCCATCCATTCTTGCAGTGTTTTTGGGCAGAATTATGGGAGAGCCCACTCCTTGGATGTTCTCAGGATGCTTCACTGTTGGCACAACACAGGACTCATGGTGGCGTTCACTGTTTCTTCTCCAAACAATCAATTTTCCAGATGTCGCAGGGCACTTCATCGGGGAAAATAACTTTGCAACAGTCTTCAACTGTCCAATCCTTGTACTTCCTGCAGAATTTCAGCCTGTCCTTGACATTTTTCTTGGACAGAATTGGCTTTTTTGCTGCCCTTCTTGACACCAGGCCGTTGTCCAAAAGTCTTGGCTTCAGTGTGCGTGCAGATGGTCTCACACCGACCTGCTGCCATCCCGGAGCAAGCTCTGCACGGCTTGAGACACGATTCTGTAGCTGCCTCCTCAGGACGAGATGGTCCTGGTGTTTGCTGGACACTCTGGGACGTCCCAGACTCCTTCACCGCAGTCAAACCTCTCTCCTTGAAGTTGGTCTCTGTGATTTTGCCAAGTCAGACATGTTCCTGGATCAACATATTTTGTTGATCCTGGATCAACATTACTGTCCAAAAATATAGACTTTACCCATTCCCAACTCCTACACCTAAACTTCTCAAAAAAGTGTATTCCTAAAATCAGCGTGAAACGATAGCTAATTAACAAGAGTGTAGAAGTGCCTAACCCTGATTGTAAACCTAAAACTGACATTTCCTGAAAAGCTATACCTCAAATCTGATTGGTTGTTTGGAATGTTGTTCCAGGATCAACAAGGATGTTGATCCAGGAACATGTTGTACTTGGTTAAATCACGTTCACCACTTGAAGTTCTCCATGATTCGGTAAATGGTTCTTTCAGGTGCAATATTCTTTACAGCAATTTCCTTGCATGTGAGGCCATTTTGATGCTAATCGATGATGGCTGGACGTGTTTCTTTGGAGAAAACCATTGCTAACAAGAACACAATGATTGGAAGTGCTTCTTCCTTACTTTTACAGCAATCAGTCTGCTCTTACAATCTAGTTAGTATGATAGTGATTTCACCTGACTAGTACTCATTCACACTTTCACATGTGCTGCTGATATGATTACTCAGTTAGTGTTAGCTGGTCATTTTGTGTCAGGATTTTTTTTTTTTTTTTTTTGAAAAGTACAGTTTTTGGCCAATGAAGCTTTTAGCAATTATTTAAAATGCATCTGATTACTCTACACAATAGTCTAGAAACAATGTGAATAAACAACGCAACAGCTTAAGCAGCAAACACAAAATTTATGTCACTGCCAAAACTTTTGAGAAAAATAGTGCAGACACAGAATGAAAGTTGGACAAAACAAAGATTAAAATTTCTAGTACTCATGCACACTTTAAAAAAAAAATTAAATGGAGTATACTTCAAAAGGCTATGTGCTCGGCTCTACGTGTACAAAAATAGAAATTAACCCTTTGTTTAATTTTGTGTCAAAATTAAAGTATTTGATGATTTATTTTGTTATTTATTTGCAATAACTGAACACAGTTATATAATTGTGATCATTTAGAACATTATATATGCCCCATATTTGGCTCCATAGAGTGTCACCAGACCTGTGCACGCTGTGAGGGTCCAGAACCCACCCAGTGTCTGCAGTGTGAAAAGGGTCTGGTTTTGGATCCCAACACCATGATGTGTGGAGTTACTGGAGATTCGGACTGCCCACCCAAAACGTTCCTCCAAAACAACCAGTTCACTTGCCAAGCATGTCATCAACTCTGCCAGTCCTGCGAAGGCCCAGGCCCCTCTGACTGCCAGACCTGCGCTCTGCCCTACTACTTCCACAGTACGAATGACCTGAAACTCACATTATTGCATTTCTTTTGTTAAGAAAACAATGACATTGATTGTGATGTTTGTAATATTGATTTAAAGTGTTCATGAGTTGTGGTTTGGCTTTAAATCCTTAATTTGGATCTTGTTTTACAGGTTGTACAAGTAACTGGTTTAATGGGAACCTGTTTGTGTTCCAGATGGTTCGTGCGTGAGCAAATGTCCCGTAGGAACTTACGGTGCCCATGAGGAGGCTGATGGTGTAGAGCTGGGTTTCTGTATGCCCTGTGATCATGTGTGTGCCACCTGTACCGGGGCGTCTCCCAGAGACTGTCTGAGCTGTGCACCAGGCTACCTTCATCTGCTCTCTCATCTCTGCGTCAGCCACTGTCCCACTGGGTAAGATCTTCTCGCACACACACAAATGTCTATGAGGGGTGTATCCTCTTTCAGAAGGATATTGTGCCCTGCCACACTGCATAAGATCAGGAATCAATTGAGGGACATGATGAAGAGATGTTGCCCTGGCCTCCAAGATTCCCCAGATCTTAATCCGATTGAGCATCTTTGAGATGTGCTGGACCAACAGTTCTGAGCCATGGTGGCTTCACCTTACAACTTCTAAGACTTAAAGAAAATGCTGATAATGTCTTGATGAAAACATAGGACAGGACTTTCCTGTAGCTCAAACAATAGAGCATGATGCCAAGGTCATGGGTTCGATTCCCAGGGAAACCAAGAGCTGCTAAAATGTAAATGTGGAGCTGAAAAGCAAATTTATCTGCCAAATGCATGAAAAAAGGATCTGCGTTCACTTTATCAGAGCTGTGCACTAGCATCTCATTTCCCAGTAATTTACTGCCTTCTTTTCACTGTCTGTATATAATAACAAGACCTGTGTTTCTTTCACCTGATGTGCCTTCCTCAGGTACTTCAGCACAGGGGAGGGCTGCGAGAAGTGTGACCGTTCCTGTGAGCAGTGCTCGGGCCCAGGGCCGGACGCCTGCAGGGTGTGCACACCTCCTCTGCTGGACCTGCAGGGCACCAGGCAGTGTGTGGATCAATGTCCACAGCGCTTTTATGAGAGCAAGCACAGCTGCAGACAATGCCACACCAGCTGCAAATCCTGCACAGGTATTTCTCTTATATTACATTTTATGAGTAACACCAACATATTTCATTATTATCATTATATTGCCTCACTTGTGTGATCACAAAATTTTATATCGACCAGTCAGCAAACAGAACCAGATCTATCTGTCTATAATAACGTTTCAGTGTGCTAAAATGCATGACATAGAATTAGCTATTAAATAAAATGTCTTGACTTATTAGGTACTATGCTACTAGTGTTAATTACATTCCAGTCTAAAATACATTTTCTGTGTTCACTACAAATAAAGGTCAATCAGAAAAAGCAACATTTACATCCCTCCCTTTTTGTTTAGAAAGGCAAAAATCTGTATTACATTAATTAACTTATTATGGAATTAAAGGTGGCCAATCTATAGATGTTAAACCTTTTAATCGTCCAATATTTCGGGCAGATTTTGGTTTGCGCTGTGTGCTGTGACATGAATATTTGTCCTCATTGGAATTACTAAACTAGCCGAACCAATTAAAAAAAAAGAGTGAGCACAAAAATGTATTATCTTTCATAATATGACTTAAGAAATGTAATACTTTCGTATACAGACCAATTCTCACTATTAAATAGTTGCTTATTAGCATGCTTATTGACATATTGGCTGTTTATTAGTACTTTTAAAGCACATATTCTGCATGGCCATATTTTACATTCCTAATCCTACCCAATACCTAAATTTAACAACTACCTTACTATAAATAAACAGAAAAATTAGGACCTCAAACGAACTCCATATTACCATCTCTTTAAATGAAACAGTTGGTGTCTCACCCTTTCTCTTCTGAGTGATTCTGTGTTGTCTGCAGATAACACTCCTCAGGGCTGTGTGACGTGTGACTGGGGCAGCGTCCTGCAGGATGGGGTGTGTTACCCTCACTGTGAGGAGAGCCGGTATTACTCGCAGAGTGTAAGTGCTGATGACAGAGTGTGTGTGGAAGTTTATGCTTTCATTCATAGTAGCATCTGATCATACTGCTATTTTTGTCAAAAGATGAAATCCATAAAAATATTAATACTTTCATCTAAAAATAGAAGCAACAATATTTTGTATTTTTTAATGGCATTAGGGAGTTTGTGAACCCTGTGACGAGTCCTGTAAACATTGTTCCGGCGCCGGGCCCCAGAGCTGTCTTACCTGTCATCCAGGTTTCGCCCTTCATGCCCCTGACAGTCAATGCTTGCCCTGCTGCCAGTCTGGGGAGAAGAACGAGAAGTGTTGTCTTTGTGATTCAGGCTCAGGTACTTTCTACTTTAAGCATGGGTTTGTTTGTGAACATATTAGTTCACCCAAAAAAATAATAATTTGCAGAAAATGTACACAATCTCTGGCCATTCAAGATGTAGGTTAGTTTGATTCTTCATCAGAACAGATTTGGAGAAATGTAATGGTATATCACTTGCTCACCAATGGATCATTTGCAGTGAATGGGTGCCGTCAGAATGAGAATCCAAACAAGCTGATAAAATCATCACAATAATTCAAAACAAGCCCACATGACTCCAGTCCATCAGTTAACACTTTGTGAAGCAAAACGCTGTTTAATTGTAATAAACAATTCCATGAAGATGTTTTAAATGTCAAACTGTTTGAGGAAAATACTATAGAAAAAGGTGTGCCAAAATTGCTGTGCGATATGGACAAAAAAAAAAAAAAAAAACTAGCGCAATTTCTTTGATCGATTATTCGATTAAATTTACATTTTGATTTAATTTAGATTTTAAAATAATCGATTTTGACACACACAGACATGTTTTACAGTCATAAATGCATTCATATTTCCAAAAGAAAACCAATCAGAGCTTTATCAAAAAGTTGTAACATGTCTCTAGAACAGACATAAGTCAAAATAATCACTAAGTAAAGGTTTGACAAAAAAAAAAAAAAAATTATAATAAATAAATAAATCCCTTGTCCAGGGATTTTTTTTCTTTTTTGCCATGCATTGGTCATAGAGTTCACTGTAGCGGTGCCTCTGGTGTTGAAATATATTTGTTATACATTATACAGGTTCACACATACTCCGTCTGCAGTGCGTATACAGTTTGTCTATGCGGTACAGAAGCAGCAGAAAGAGTGCATTATTGTAACGCGAAAGCACATTAAAATAAAGCGCGAGCACAAATCTCTCCGCTCACATGCAGATTTCCTTTGCTTTGTCACAAAACCAGACATGCGTGCTGCTCTTGCCTTGAGAGAGTGCACGCACTTAAAACGTGTCTCCTCTCGTTCAAACTGCGTCCTGTGCACTTACAGCTCTCTCTATGCTCATGTGCTAGATATTAATTCTTTTCGCACCTTTATATTTCTGTCCTTTTCTGTTCACATCATTCACATCTTTTACCGTGTGCAGTGTGAACACTCTGATCCGTTAACAAGGGCTCTGAAAAAATATGCATCACTGACAGAGTGTGTGAACCTGGAGTTACGTAGGCATATGCCCAGTCCATTCTCTCACAAAAATCAACCTCCCAAAGGAGTATGGCACATTCCAGGAGTATGGCACATTCCTTTAGCAAGAATGCTACCATGAAACTTCCACCACACCGCCAATGGGATTGTGCTATACACCTCCTGCCTGGCACCAAATTACAGAAGGGAAAAGTATACTCATTATCGATCGCATGGCACAAGACCATGGATGAGTACATCCAGGAAGCACTTCAACAAAGGGTTCATTTGATTATCAACCTCTCCGGCAACTTCTAGCTTGTTCTTCATGGCCAAGAAGCATGGAGGATTTTGACCTTACATTAACTATTGCAGTCTCAACTCACAGATGGTAAAGTTTGCTTACCGCCTGCCTTTAGTACCGGAGGCACTCGAGGAACTGCATGGAGCTCACCTGTTCTCAAAGCTAGACCTCCGCAGTGCCTATAACCTAATCTGCATTCTTCCGGGAGATGAATGGAAGAGCGCATTCATTACTCCATCTGGACATTATGAATGTCAGGTTATGCCGTACGGGCTCTCCATCATTCCACAAATTCATAATAGTCTACATAGACAATATCTTCATTTACTACTCCAATCTCGCAGACCATATCAACCATCTGAAACAAGTACTTAGCAAGCTCTGGCAATATCATCTCTTTCTGAAATTAGAGAAATGTGAGTTCCAACCTTCCATTCAGTTCCTCGGCTACATCATCATGGCAGAAGGTGTCCAGATGGATCGTACCAAAGTGGAAGCGGTGAAGAATTGGCCACAACCTCCTAACATCTAGGATCTTCAGCACTTCCTGGGGTTTACAAATGTCTACTGTCGATTCATCTGTGGCTACAGTGAGCTCTCAGCTCCCTTGACCTTTCTCATATGCCAGAAATCTAAACACCTCAGCCTTTCAGAAGCTAAAAGCTGCCTTCTGCAGTGCTACAGCTCTCTTGCACCCAGAGCCCACAAGACCCCTCCTTGTAGAGGTGGACGCTTCATCTCTGAATAGGAGCAGTGCTATCCCAGTGGAAATGGGAGCCCCCAGTACTTCATCCATGTGCCTACTTCTCGAAGAAGCTATCCCTAACAGTTTAGAATTTTGACATTGGCAAACAAGAACTGCTCACCATTAAGTTGGCCCTCAAGGAGTGGTAGCACTTGGCTGAAAGGAGCAAATCATCCATTTGAGGACTTCAACAACCATAAGAACTTGCAATACCTTGCTGATGCTGATGCTTTATCAAGGTGGCCCAGAATGTCACCCGATTTGTGAAAGGATGCTCAGCCTGTGGCATTATTTCAACACCCTGTCATCTACCTGAGGGCAAACTAGTGCCACTGCCAATTCCGCATCAACCCTGGTCTCATCTAGGAGTTGATTTTGCCACTTCCCTGCCTCTAACTGCTTTACCAGCATCCTCATTGAAGTAGATAAATTCTCCAAGACCTGCAAACTCATTCAGCTAAGGGGTCTACCTACCACCCTTGAAACTGAAGAGTGTCACAATGATCAAGCCACGAGATCCAAGTGTGAAGTAAAAATGGTTTATTTGTAACTCAGATAGCCAGCAATGAGAACGTAGGAAGACAATGGCATGACCCCAGATGAATCACGTCCAGACTACTCAAGCAGCAGTAACTCAAACCCAGCTCGGGAATCCCAGGAAGGCTGGAGTAAGGTCCAGAGAATCCCAACTGGAGGGACAGGAACACGACTAGACAAGAGAGACAGACAAAAAATCTACGAACCAACTACACAAACAGGATGCCAGCCAAATTTAAAGGCAGTGCAAATGAGTTGCAGCTGGTGCTCATTACCGCACCTGCTGCTAGTTAACAGACACACACAATCAGACAGAGACGCAAGACGCACTGACCCATGAACCGTGACACAGAGGCCCCCTTCAACCACGTCTTCTGACACTTTGGCATTCCAGAGGATACAGTGTCGGATAGAGGGCTTCAATTAATCTTCAGGGTCTGGTGCTAATTTTTCTGACTGTTTGGAGTTTCGGTGAGTTTGTCTTCTGGATATCACCCTCAGACAAATGGCCAGACTGAGCGGAAGATTCAAGTGATCAGGTGCTATCTCAGGGCCTGCTGTCACCACCAGCAAGACAATTGGACCAATACCTTTCTTGGGCCGAGTATGCACAAAACTAACTTCGTCAAGAGTCCACAGGCCTCACTCCCTTTCAGTGTATACTTGGCCTCCAACCACCACTATTCCAATGGCCAGGAGAACTGTCCAAAGTTGGTTCAGAGAGAGTGAGAGGGTATGGAACTTGGGAATCTCTCTTCCAGCCAAGTGACCGAGTTTGGCTCTCCACTCGGGACATCCACCTACAACTACCCTGCAAAAAGCGGGGTGCCCTCTACATAGGTCCCTTCAACATCTTGAGGCAGATAAATGAAGTAACTTATGAACTCCAGGTACCCTGACAATACCTTATTTCACCAACCTTCCATGTGTCCTTACTCAAACCTGTCACTGCTCCTGTTCACCATCATTCCATTGTTGATAAATTATAACCCCATGTGAATTTACACATACAGTACTGAGAAATTTATTTGAGAAAGTGTTACGTTGTGCCCAGCTCTCCTCTGCATTTTGAATGGCCTGAGGGTGAGTAACATTTCTGCAGATTTCAGTTTCTGGGTGAACAGTTTTTTTTTTTTAGTAATGTTTTAGTAAATTAAGAAATTAACATTAAGATTAGTAAAGGCTTTAATAGTTTCCATTTTTAATTCATGCTAACTAATATATTTAACTAATTTAGTTAACTTAGGTTAAATAATGGAGCTGTTTACTAATTTTATTCCAACTTACAGCCCTAAATGGGCAGTTGAGGGAAATCAGAATCATTTTAGTGAATTGTTACATTTGCATATTAAAATAATAATAATAATTTTTTCCTTCGCAAACAAGCACTGCATTAAGATGTTTATTTGGTCACACTTTAAGGCCAAATTGTTTCCATTAGTAAACTATTATCTACTCCTAAATTGCTTCTTATTAATAGTTAGTAAGGTAGTTGTTAAGTTTAGTTTTTGGGTATGATTAGGGATGTAGAATATGGTTATGCAGAATATGTACATTATAAGTGCTAATAATCAATAATATGTTAATAATAGGCATACTAATAAGCAACTAATGGGTAATAATTGGTCCCTATATTAAAGAGTTAAAGTTTTTATTTGACAAAACTATTTTAATTGTTATTAATTAATGTATTTTACATTTTTATTAAATGTGTTTTTTTTTTTTTTACAGCACTGTGTCTTGAGGCGCCTGTACCAAGTATAAGTCAGGATGAAGCTATTCTGAGGTCCCAAGCAGTACAGCATGCATCTGTAGCTTTACCTGCCACTCTGCTGCTAGCTGTAGTGCTAGCACTAGTTGTGTTTGCTCTGGTACAGGCGAGGGCCAAAAAAAGATTATGCTGGAGACGGAGTTATGAACGACTGAGCGGGGTAGCTAGAGAACAGCCCAGTCCTCGGCCCATGCCACATGGAGTACCAGAACCAGAGGACAGCGGAGACGAGGTGGACGTGGTCTACACCAGTCAAGACGGATCCGTGTATCGACGCTACGGTTTCATTCACGAGCCAGACACGGAAGAGGAGCTGGACGAGGACGACGCGAATGTGAACACATATTTCAGCAGAACCTAAAATATGGTAACTAACGAGTCACAGTCTACTAATTCTTTAAATGCACACTTCTGTAGTCAGAACTCACTGGATTGAAAGATGGAAAAGATTAATGATTAATCAATACATGATTACATCTTTATATGTGCTTTCCTGATACATTTATTCTTATATATTGTATATATTTCAGAATTAAGAATATTGCTGTCAGTGTCCATGTGGATTACTTTTATGTTATTGTAATATAACCGTTTCCATAATGTAATGTAATATTTGATAATGTTGTTAATGACAGTTACTATAAAGTGGTACCAAACTTTGGGGTAGGGGTTGATTAAAAGGTGACAGATAGTTTATTGTTTTTTTTGTTTTTTTAATAAAGAATATTAAATCAATTTCAGAAAAGTAATTTTCCATCTCTTTATTAGATGTTCCGCTGAACATTAAGTCTTAATAATTCAGTTACAATAAAGCATAATACCACAGACTGTATAAACCATCCTTCATTTCATCTTACGACCATTTCTCACAATTGCTCATCCACGAAAAGCAACCTCAGCGTGTTAGATGCCCAGACACATGAGGCAACAATCAAGACTGTCATCCAGCATTGGGCAACAAACACAAACCAGAAATCACAAGTGGAATGAGCACTCCTCAAACTCGTAGAACACTTCTGTAGAGAGAGCAGAACAGTTGAACCACTCGCAACTTTTCCCAAGATGTTTGGAACATATCTTTCCTTCTCAGAATTGTGATATGAACTTGCAATTGCGAGTCATAAACTTATGAAATAAGACTGGCCATTTTCTTACAACTTCGGTTTTATATCTCATAATTCTGAACTCCAGAAGCTCCATCTGTATACATATGTTATGAGGTGATTCATGTATGCTATATGGGGGTTATTTCATGTATGTTATATTTGCAGTAGCAGTATTTCTTACATGCTCACAGCAGCATATTGTGGATGTATTGGCAGTAGCAAGTCTCTGTACTTGCTCTGCTGTAGCATCAGCAGCAGATGCATAGCAGATGTATTCTGCCAAGGCCAAATACATTAACATTGTCATGTACATTACCAAGCTAATCCCTCCATGAGCTGACATAACAGAACTACTATTTATGTGAAAAGATGAAAACTATTAGCATTACTAATTATTGCAAGCGTGGCCAGCACCTGCCTGTGGTAACAAAATGTTAGTCCATTAAAATTATATTGACAGAAATATGCAGTATATATCCCTTTAAAAAGATTTTAAAAACATTAGTAGCAAAATCGTGTCATGTTCAATGTCCAAACTCCAAAGCATTTTGCAGCCATTCTTGTGTAAGACAAATGTACTTTATTGTGAGGAATTATAAATTAACATTAAATTCACTGAGACTTGGACACAAATTTTCTTCTTTATAACAAACAATAAAGTTGAAAACCTTGTGAACAAAGGTCAGCAGCACAATAAACTAATCAAAAATGTTTAAATGTACATTAGGATCAAAGCAAGACTTCCCTTCACTGTGCAAAAAATCCTTGTGACCATAAAGTCTTTGTGAGCATGACTCATGACCATCGAATCTTCTAATCTCTTGACTTTGCATCGGTTACTTTTCTGTATTAATTTAAAGGTAATTTTATTTTAACATAATTGATTTTTTGATAATTTATTTACTGCATATTTTACATATACAAGTAACCATTGAAAAACAAAAATAATAATACTGTGAAATATTACAATTTAGATTAAATGTCATTTTAAAATGTAATTTATTCCTGTGACGGCAAAGCTGAGAAATCATTTTGGATCAATTTAAAATCTCCTTGCTAAGAAAAAAAAATCACTCATATAACAAACCATTTACTTTTATTCTACACCAATGTATCTATAATCATAAAAATAGGATATGATTTCTTGTAAAATGGTATAAACAAGATGTATGGTTAAAGTGTGATTACAAAAGTAGTAGATGACACACACACACACACACACACACGTTTGTACTTGTTTATGTTACATTGTAAGGTAGTAAAACCTGTTTTGTTTTGTTTTTGACATTTTGAGAACAAAATGATTAAAAATACTCAATTATGTTTATCTGAAAGTGTAACAAAGCAAACAGGTTTTCTGTAACAGTCAGGTTAAGGGTTAGGGGATAGAAAATATAATTATAATGGTCAGTATGAAAGTAATAGAAGTCTATGAGAAGTCCTCACATTTCACAGAAACACACACACACAAGAAAAAAGTGCAGGCCATCTATTTGGAAGAGAGTGCATGTGTCACTTAAATTCCCTTCACCATCACTTAAGTTAATCTTATAATACTACGGTTTATATTTACGTTATGATCGTTATAATATTATGTTATTACTGTAATGATTTATATTATAAATTTGTGATAACTAAATGCCTTGCATTCTACGTCAAATGCTGACAAGAGAAAATGAGCATGGCTTGCAGCACCTAAGTTAAAATACAGTGTGTACAATAATAATAAAAAAAATATGTAAAAACAAAAATAATAATAATGTGCACTCTTATCAGTTTGTGGACAAATCCCCCAAACTTCACGCTGATTAGGTGCTGGTGTGTAGGATATGAACGGCCATTTGTTTTCAATGCAGCTTACCTCGGGCCGCTTCCTGTCATCTACCCACTCATTCAACTCTGATAGTTGAGTCAAACAGCAAAAAGATGGCCATTGTGACAGTAAACTTATTAAAGTACAGCACCATGCTCTTTATAAAACCCTTTTCAGGTTCACCATTCATATTATCTGCTCGGAAAATAAATACATTTTACTGAAACACTGATAACTGAAAATGTAAAGTATTGTTGTGAGTTATTTGCGTCAGGAAAAAAGTGGATACTGCACACATCCCTGTGACAGCATTCAAATTAAGTTAGAATAATCTGTTATTTTTCTATAGGTAAGTTTTTACAACTCTATTTACTGAAGTAATTACATAATGTGACAAAGCTGGTTTGACAAGTTTATCTTATGGTGCACTCTTCTGGAGACTCATTAGATCACCCCTTCATAAGCTGCTCTTAAAGGGATAGTTCACCTTCTGTTGGTCCCCATTGACTTGCATAGTAGGCCTACTTTTTTGCCATACTATGGAAATCAATAGGAAGCAGCAACTATTCCTGAACTATTCCTTTAAGATGTAGTCTACTTTGAAACACTTTCAAATGTAAGAACACGAAACCAGAATTCAGAAACAATTTTATTTCTAAATTCTAATTCCAATTCTTAAGCCTTTTGCAAGTCATGTGACTTCATAAAACTTGTTATATATTTTATATTTATTTTCTTAAAGGGGACATAACACACAGTTTCACAGATTTATCTACAGTATCTTTATTTATGTTGATCATAATATACTCTGTATATAATAGTATAGTTATAATATACTCTGGTATATGTCCAAATATATATATTTTAATAAGTAAACCCCTCCTTTAACAAAATAACCTAAATACTAGATCGCTACATTATAATCTGGTAAAACTGCAGTTTTGAATTAAGTAAACAGCTTCACTGTTTGTAAAAACAAAAACAAAAAAACAAATGCAGGTATAATGCACACACAACTGTCATCTCTTTCTCTCGCTCTCTCCCTTTCTTGATCAATCAGTCAACAATTTATTCAAATAAATTCTATAATTCATTCATATAAATGATATCTACTGCACCATTTCATCTTTGTGTCTGATTTGAAGGATGTAGACTGCTAGAGCTAATGAGGCATAAGTAACTAATAAGTAATTTTTTAACCTTTCTGGTAAAATATTGTGCCGCGAACACAGCTAGCTGTGCATTATCCCTTACACACACACACACACACACACACGTAATTTACATTTTCACTGCAATATTGTTAAACTTTGTTAACATATGACAGAGGTAAATCTGGATTAGCCCACAAGAGGTTCTTTCTAATGCTAAAAATAAATGTATAAATTAGATGAAGTGCATTTAGATTTTCTTTTTTTTTTTTACAAAAAATAAAAATGTTTATTTATTTATTTTTCTAAGAGACTTAATGTGACTGGAAAGATCATTAAAAAAATAACTACAAAAAATAAGGTAAATTTAAAGGGGAGCCATGGGAAGTTCATACTGGAAAAACAACTTGTACATATGTGTTGAGGTTATTGCAGAGGTTATTTTGAGACTGAGCTGGGAACATACAAATGTTGCAATGACCTCGACAGAAGCACACAGTGCCTTTCATATCTAAGGCACCATACACACAGAGACATGTTTAGCTGTATTTGCAAAACGTTTGTATCATATCAACGATTTCTTCAGACGTATCTGGTGTTTTGGGAGCCTGAAACTGCTATGTTTTGAAACTGGGTCCCAGAGTGAATAAATCTGGGAATGACACCTTTGTGTTTTCATGTGTACATGTCATGTCATGTCATTACCCCACGTTTCGACCCTAGTCAGACACCGATACGTCATGTAACAGTGACAACAACAACGGCGTACTACATGCTTGTGTTCGTGCAGAAGCTACTGAGCCTATTAGCTTTAAATAAAGCAAGATCTTCTTGTTGTTTTGGGTTTGTATACAGCGCGTAAGGTTTATCTCTGCCTAGCATGTATACTACATAGTTTTGAGCGGGTTTAAGTGGTTTTGTGTGGACGCAGATATTTCTTGGGATTACGCTGTGTTAACGGAAGAACATGGAGGAAAAAAGATTGGATAGGGAAAGCTCTGGGTTCGTGTCGAAGACAAAACTGCACCCCAATGAGCTACAAGGCACACAACTACAAACACAGATTGTTCAAGACTTCACTAATAAGACTAGTAACAGATATAAATGGGCACTAAGAGCCTTTTAGAAACACTAACAGGATGAAATTAAATTCATCTTCCATTTTAAAGTATCTTGTGCTATCCATCTATGTATAAGTTTCACAAATGGTTACTTTGAATTACAGTGGAAATTAGATTACAGTGAATTTGAATTTCAAATAGATTGTGTTACTATTTGATGTAAGGGAGCAGCTTCCTCTATTTTGGTATCCTGCAAAGGGATGGGACTGTATATCTGTTGTGTTTTGGTTTTCATAGTGCAGTACAAAGGAAACAGTGTTTCGTTGTTCTGTTTACATAAAACATTGAATTTCTGGTGTTAATGGGAGCAGGTGGTTTCAGCTGGTTCGTAAATGTACAACTGTAGCTACAACCGGTCCACATACAAAACCTGAATAGCAGTTTATTTAACATATGGCAAAATTTGAGAAATTTTCATTTTTTTCAAAACAGCTAAATTACAGTCATCACTCATGTAAATCTTATTAAATTTATTAGGAGGATTAGCATAGACTTTAATGCCAAAAAAATGGTGCATACCCGACATGCCAGTCATTCAAGTTTCTTTCATTTTTTTTGTTTTTGAGGAGCACTAATATAAAACGATAGAAGTGAAATGGTCCAAATAGTTTTACTTGGGAAATACTTGGGAAAACTTAGGGGGCTCAGAGAGAGTGATGCAGGTAAGTGGATACTCCAGTGGATGGATTTAGTGAGGAGATGAGTTAACTTGAACCCAGTGTATCTTCTTGTCAAGTGGTGTGACCAGAGTTGCCGGGAGTGAGCACACAACTCCATATCCAACCAGTGATGGCGTCTATTTGTTATATTGTACTCTCCCTCAACTTCTATCACCCCTGAGTTGGTTATTTCGATGGATGCAGAGAAGGCATGTGATCGTGTGGAGTGGCCTTATCTCTTCCATACATCAAAAAGGTTTGGATTTGGCTGTAAATTTATCTCATGGATTAAGCTTCTTTATGCTTCTCCTTTGGCTCTTGTCCGCACAAACCATGATTATTCTGATCATTTTCCCCTTGGTCGTGGTATTATAGTTAAGATCTGGTGTCAACTCAGGTGTCATTTTACTTTACAGTCAACACTTCTTCAATGCCCAGTACACTCTAACCCCCTCTTTTCTCCCTCTCTCATTGATAAGGCTTTTGTGGACTGGGTTGACCATGGGATCATTTCCATTAAACATCTTTACATTGACGGAACATTCTTTTGAACAATTGACTCAACTCAAGTTTTTAACAGAAAGCTTTAAGCTTTTTCAGATACTTGCAAGTCCGGGATTTTGTCCGTAAGCATTTTCTGGGATTCCCCTCGAACCCACCCTCCACCGTTGCGGATACCATATCAAATATCAATCCTTATCAAAGAGGGGCCTCTCCACAATATATAACACCTTTCTCACACGTTACCCCTTGGCTCTTGACAGTCTGCAGATTAGGCTACTTGGGCTAGGGATCTTAGAGATAGAGACAGAGACATGGCAGTCGATTTTGAAACGTGTTCACTCGTCATCTGTGTGTGCTCGCCACGGGGTTTTACAGTGTAAAGTTTTCCACGGAGTACACTGGTCTAAAAGTTAATTAACCCACCTGTACCCTGACATTGATCCAAGCTGCGACAAGTGTAATCTAGAACCAGTTAATCTAACTCGTATGTTCTGGACCTGTCCTGCTTTATGTTTTTTCTGCGAGTCTGTTTTTGAATCGCTTTCAGCTATCACTTCTGTTAATATCCATAGCCCCATTCACACTGCACGTCGGACCCGCAATATTCCCGTAACATTGCCTGGTCGCCTTCTGTGTGAAAGCAACCACGTCCCGGAATTGATAACCGAATTGAACCCGGGTCGGGGACCTAGTAACATTGCGGTAATCGATCCGGAACGAGCACTGTGTGAACAAAAGCCAGATCTAATTCCGTATCGAAGTGATGACCCGCGTTATAGCGCGACTCTTTTACCGGCTGTTTTGAAAGAAGATCAACATTCGCGATGGAAACATATGTGCAAACTGTAATGAAGCAGAGATCAGTTAGTTCCTCACTTTCCGCGTTGACGCCGAGATCGTTTGCTTGCTTCAGTTAAAGTATAACGTGCCAAGAGTTGTCGACTCGTACATTACACGTCACGCACCGATGTCACGTGTGGTTACGGGATCTTCAAGGGCTGTGTGTGAAAGCACGCACATATACCGGGTCATCACTGGCAGTGTGAAAGTGCCAAATCTAGCGACCAGGGAACAATTACAGGAACACTTTACCCCTGTATTTGCCGGAATGGCAGTGTGAAAGGGGCTTAATTGGCTTGTTTGGAGTTCTACCTCCTGATTACTCTTTGCCATCTCATTTCGCTGAGTTGGTAGCTTTTCTTACACTACTAGCGAGACGTTGTATTTTTATGAACTGGAAGGGTCCTCGTGTTCCTTCTCATACTCTGTGGATAAAAGATGCCTTATTCTTTGTTCAATTGGAAAAAATTAAACATTCCCTTCGTGACTCCATGGTTACATTTTCAAAAATGTGGTTTCCCTTTTCCGAGCATGTTAAATCTTTGCAGCTGGATGCAGTCTCAATTGACTGACTGTCCACCCACCCTGCACTATCAGTGTTGACTATCCAGGTGGAGAACTGGGATTGTCGTTAGCAGCGCACATTTCTTTTCTAAGTTTTGGGGTTACTCGACTTTACTTACTGGACCTAAGGCTGACTTTGTCCTATGTCTGTATCACGACAAAGTTCTGTTACTAATAATATATACTAAACTTGTTAGTACTCTGAGGGATTGTTTTTTTTTTCTTCTAGATTATTATTAATTTTTGCTTGTATATTAAGTGTTTGTCTTTATGAAAAATTCAATAAATAAATCATAAAAAAAAAAAAAGGTAAGTTAATGGCATCAATGCTGTGAACTACAACAGCGGAAGGTTCAATTGTGTAGCCACTAGATGGGACCATGAGAGTGACTGAGGTGTGTGTTTTTATGTGGAGGTGAGCTGATGGGTTGATGGAGAACAGGTGCTGGTGATTATATGTTTGGAAGGTGTACAGGTGCAGGAGATGAGTGCAGGGGCGTAGCAAGCTTTTCAAAAGTGTGGGGGATGGATGTGGTTTGTTTATAAATAATAAAAATGATGAACACATTGACAGAGGGGTACAAAATGCAGGGCTCAAAGTTCTCTGGCACTGTGCGGGATTTCCGGCTTGCAGCGTTTGGCTGGGAAAAAAATAATCCTACATTAAAAAAAAGAAAAGAAAAAAAATCAGAAAAGGGGAGAAAAAAACGCAAAATCAGAAAAGGGGAGAAAAAAACGCAAAATCAGAAAAGGAGAGAAAAAACGCCCACACAAAGCTTTTTCTCTGGTGGTATAAATAATGTAACAATTTACTGTTTTTAAACATTAAATTAATATACACTTTAATTTCATAGTTTTTCAACAGGTATGCAAACAATATCCCAATAATAGCAATTAGCATTAGTCTAAAAAACGAAATATAATACCGAAAACACTCGACATGTCAACAAAACGATTAACAGAACATCTTCCCAAACACATATGAAGCTTATTTAAAAAACCTCTAAAGCATAAACACTCATTCAAAGTACCTGGAAAAGGGAGATGTAAATAACCATAAGTTCCCGCCTCCTCAGCACGAGCTGACCGATAACACCCCAAGAGAGGCGGGACTTAAGGCAGAACAGCCAATCATCAGCCGATCACACTCAAAGCCGGTGTCAAGTTTGAGAGGGAGGGGGAGGAGGCAGCCGCGGCGAGCGAAGACACAGAGCGGTCAGAGAAACAGAGGAACGTCTGTAGAGGCGTTTGTGCAAAACTGCAGAAAATGTGCGGGTGTCGAACCCTCTCACCGGGAAAAGTGTGGGTGTTAAAACCCCCACATCCCCCACGGGTGCGACGCCCCTGGATGAGTGCTTGAGTGAGAGAGTGCACTGTGGATGATGAGCCTGACCGACTTGTGACATCATTATAAAAATAATTGTTTTTCTCTAAAACACATTGGCCACAATTAACGGCACCCTTTTAATCAATACTTTTTAAAACTTCCATTAGCCAGTTTAACAGGTGTAAATTTTCTCCTTTAATGCTTGATGAGGTTAGAGAACACCTCACAAGAGATCAGAGACCATTCCTTCATCCAGAATCACTCCAGACCCTTTAGATTCCCAGCTCCATGTTGGTGGTTCTCTTCAGTTCACTCCTCTCATTGTCTATAGGGTTCAGGTCAGAGAACTGGAATGGCCATAGCAGAGTCAGTCGCTCACTGTTTGTTTTTTTCACACAACTTCAAAAATACAGCAGTATATTTCATTGTACACATGGGGTACTTTTATCTCTGTGTTCATCAAACCCGTCTTGAGTATTTGCTGCTAAAAAGCTATTTTTTTGTTTCATCTCACCATAAAAGCCAGTCCCATTTGAAGTTCCAGTCATGTCTGATAACTGAATATGCTTTAATTTGTTTTTGAATGAGCTAGGAGAATCTTTCTTGAAACCCTCCCAAACAACACGTGGTGATGTAGATGCTTTTTGACAATTTTCTTAAAGCTGCAGTAGGTAACTTTTGACGCTCTAGCGGTTAATAAACAGAACTGCTTGCGTCTTGCAGAAGAACATTGTAGCCGGAACTACTTCTCTCTGTTTATGTCTATGAAGAATCACAAAGGTACTGGGTTACTCCGCCGCGGTACCCCCGAAGCAATCTAAAATAGTCAGAATATAAACAATTATAGGTGCACCCTAGTGATTCAGGACAAGCTAAAAACACGGTTTGGAAAATTGATTCATGGTGTACTCGCTTATTATGTTCATTTTTCTACATTTTGAACACAAACAAAGTTACGGACCGCAGCTCTGATTGGTTATTTTTTACCGGGAGCGAAACTGTCCTTCTCACCATGCATTAGGACGATATTGACACATGTCTTCTTTCAGGCAGTTTTGTAACATTTTATGTTGATTGGAAATTCTTAATTATTGCCCTGATGGTGGAAATGGGACTTTTCACAGCTCTAGCTCTTTTCTTAAAGCCACTTCATTTATTTGTGAAGCTCAATTATCTTTTGCTGCACATCAGAAATATATTCTGTTTTTTTTTTCTCATTTTTTTTCATTTTCTTTACTGCACTCCAGTAAAGAAAAGTCCATCCACATGGAAGGTTCTGATATAGGTTTATGTGACATATATAAAATTGGCCATTTTCTTATATTATACATACGTAAATGTGTATATATGTAGATATAATATTGGAAAACTGCCAATTTTATATATGTCACATATATTAAAAACCTATATCAAAACCTATATTAAAACATATGTTTATATAGGTTATATCCATGTGGGTAGCCAGAGATACCTTGCTGTAGCACAAGATGACATTAACGTTCTGCTTCAGCAGATGAAAACTGTAATGAGAGAATGTATGACAACCAGATAATTAACATTTTTATCTCCATTGGTTTTGGGGTTTAATGCTTAGGGACATTTTTTGCTCTAATGTTATTATTATTATTATTTTTAACATAAACACCATCAAACTGGTGAAAGCTTCGGATCTTCCAATGTTTCTCTGAGGCTGTGGTTTTAAAATTTGTGAGTTAAAATAAACATTTGCTTGTTTGCGTAATCTTTGCCATCACACCCACAGATGCCTGATTCAATGGGTATGCATGCGATGAATACCCTAATGCTGAGCATGTAATTGTTGAAAACTAGCACTATGGCATGACCTGTTCTGGAGCAGTTTTTCTTCAGACAGTAAGTTGCTATGGCTGCATAACCCGAAAGTTAACTCGTTTAAAAAAAAAAATGAAATTCAAGGTAATCCTTTTACTTATCTGTAAATGTAACTAGGTATTTTAAACAAGCTGTTTTCTGGGATACCCTCTGAAAGATCCTGTTTAGCTTGTTCAGGTGTGTTTAATAAGATTATAAATCTAATCTTATGCAAAGTTACAATGTCATGCTAGAAAACAGGGCCCCTCCCTGCTGTCAAATACCTTAAAGGGATAGTTCTACCAAAAATGAAAATTAGCCAATATTTTACTCACCCTCAAAGCATCCTAGGTGAATATGACTGGAGGTGTAGTCAAATAAAAACGCACATCAATAATAATACATGCCTCACCCTGCTCTGGGATAAAGGCCTCTTGTAGCAAATCGATGTATTTAAGAAAAATATCCATATTTAAAATATTATTCTTTTTTCTCACTTCTGCTGAATGTCATACGTGCAAGCCATTCTGGCAGATGATGTAGGAGGTACATGTCTCGCACGTGCCGGTGATTAGTGACGAACGCGGAAGCATGGAGGAGAGACAGAAAAACACAAAGACGGTCATGAATTAGAAGCACAAAATCAGGATTTGAAAAATGAAAGAAAAATGTAGGAGGATTTCGTTGTAAGCAATGAAAGCGGAAGTGAGGAAAAGAATTTATAACATTTTAAATATAGATATATTATATAGATATGCATCGATTCACTACAGGAGGCCTTTATTCACCCCCCAGAACTATGTAAGGCATTTTTTATTGTGGATACGCGAGCTTTATTTGACTACTTTTGGACTGTTAAACAAAAACACCCACTTACTCCCATTCTAAAGCTTGAAAGAGCAATAAAAAAAGTTTAAAATAATTGTAATTATATATATATATATATATATATATATATATATATATATATATATATATATATATATATATATATATATATATATATATATATATATATATAATTGATGCCCATTTTCCACAAGTTGTTATGATTCTTTAGGGTCTTCATGAAAATTCTGTAACATATTTTTGTAAAATAATTCTCAGTCATAGTGTATAACAACAGCCTTTGTACCTTGTCAAAAACAGCTGTTTTTACGCTCTTCTGTGTCAGCTGTCTGCTTTCAGCTCATATTCTCCAAAATGGCACTATGGTGAAGAGAAATATAGAAGACAAATTGTTGAATAAAGTGTTTTTGTTTTCTTCGCATACAAAAAGTATTTTTGTCGCTTCATACAGTTCAGATTGTACCATTGGTGACAGATGGTCTATTCTGACCATATCTTTCTTACTTTTCTGGACCTTGACACTGTTATTTACTTGGCAGTCTATGGGACAGTCACAAGCATCCTGATTTTCATCCAAAATATCTTAAATTGTGTTCCGAAGATGAAAGAAGCTCTTATGGGTTTGGAACGACATGGAGGTAAGTGATTAATGACAAAATTTATATACATATATATAACCTGCCAATGACGTCAAAACCGGTTTTGTTTTGTAGAAAACATGGGAACACCAAAGATGCTTTAATACTGTATCTTGTGCATTTTAATAGACCGGTGATGACTGAGAGTAGCATTATAACAGAACTTTCAAATGTATCCAGTATGATAAAACAGCACATCTTTTTTTTCCAGCATACTCACAACCGGAAGGAGCGAAAGCCATCTACTGTGGCATAATAAAAGCTCCGCTGCTTTCAAGCCATGCATGTGTTACACTCGCTCAGCAGCCTCGTTTCACTTTAGTTTCACCCTCACCCTGCTTCATTCTACTATGTTAATAAATCATTAACTCATCCATGAACATGAGTCCCGTCAGATTGCATCAGCTGTGGGGATGAAGATGACAACTTCCATGACACCCCACACTCAGTCACAGCGTAATCAAACTATGCCTTTGTCTCTTTGTTTATTTTGAACACATGCCCTCCAGCAACAAAAAATTACATATTGTGCCAATTGATGTGTTCGTTACATACCACCTTATAATTTCAAGTCAATCAAATCATTGCACACTGATATATTTTCACACTGTCTGGTGCTTGTTTTGAAAGCTGTCTAAAAACTTTCACCAAAAGAGGAGCTTCTTAAATGTGTATTTTTAGATGTTTAAGCATTCATTTTGGTTAAGTTTCACTACTTAATGTAAAATGAAGAGATTAATGTTTCAACTTTTGTATATTACAAACTGGAACTTGGATGTGGGAAAAAATTAGTTAGGTCCAAAAGATAGTTTTAGCAACAAGGCGCATGTGCTACAGAACCAAGGGGCAAGGAACTCGACCGGAAGTTGAAGTCGGGTGGGAGCTGCCATCTTTTAGCAGAACTTCACTTGCGTTAGCATTCCCATTGACTCCCATTCATTTTGGCGTCACTTTGACAGCGAATAACTTTACATCTGAGGCGTTTAAAGACTCTGTTTGTCCATTATTTATTTCTAAAGATACACGACAATGTATAAAGTGCTCCATTACCTTCTATGTTACATTATGGCCCCGTATAAACAGTTTTTGTAAAAAATAGGCTAACGATTGCGTCATAACCACTCGGCTCACTGTCGCATTACCGTACAGACAGGAGGAGAAGCTCGTAGGCAATTAACTAAATATGGCGTACTGGCGTTACATTTTAAAATACTATACAAAATAATTAATCAGAATACTTACTCCTGCTCACTCACGACAAAGAACTCCCCGCTTAAGCTCGACGTCTCTGCAAGATTAACGATGGCAGTTTTCACGCACAGCCACTTAGAAGATTTACATCTGTCAGACAGGTTGCTGACGTCGTCAAGCTTCGTTTGAGTCTGCGCGTCAGAAACGGAAGTGCTAAAAAACGCTAAAACTGGGCTTCATTTAGCTCAATAGACTCTATGCACGATTACTTCCGCATTTTGTCTCAGTCCGCTCATCTACATCCGGTGCTGCGCCTGTGTGAAGAATTCTGTGGAGACGATGGCAAATTACACTCGGTGTTTACAAGATCTTCCCGCGATTACGGTGAATGACGTTAATCGTATTGTGAGGCAGTCAGTCGTCACACCCAACAGTAAGAAGGAGAAGGGCTTCAAATTATATATTTCGAGCTACATCGACAACTTTGAAGGTGAGTATTCTCTCATTTCATGCTAAATCCGACTAACTTTAGCGTCTCCGTTCCTGACCTGTCATAGCGGTCTTTGTATTATTTATATATTTTGTTAAACGTAAATGTATAGTTTTACGTGTTTTCCCTTATGCCTAAAGTGCTTGTTTGTGCAGTGTACATACAAATTATGGAAAACGAATTGTTACTGACTTTTAGTAATTTCTCAGTTTCCAGTAAGGATCAGTTCACAGGAGAAGTCAGCGTGAGGGCGACATGTTTCAGGTCGATGAGGAAGTCAGAGAAGCCCCATAGATTGAGAGTAGGAGAACACAAAAGACAGCTGAACTCTAAATGAAATGCAATTTTTAAACAGAAGTTGTTTGTGGGTTCTACAGCTGTACAAAGACAGGCATAGTCAGTAAATGGGTTCATACGTGCTTCAATTTAAAGATAGTAGTAATTACAGTATATGGGTTTAGAATCTATTTACATATAACATTAATTCCTAATTCTTGTTTTTGTTTAATTTAATTATATTCACAGATTGTATTAAAGGACTCTCGTCCTGTAATACTGTCACAGAGCTGTTGTTCTTGTGTTGCTGGGACAGCACTGTGCAACCACATTGTTGCATTACTCTACCAAGCAGCCCACTACTCTCAGCTTGGCATCAGTGCAGTTCCTCCAGTTCACAGCTGTACTGAAATGGAGCAGAGCTGGCACAAACCCAGAACAATGGTAATTTAAATTGAATTTGCATATACAAATTATATAAAAACTGAACTACTGGAAATGCAATACATTAATAAATGCACTGAGCATTAAGTTGATTTTTTTTATTAGCTTTGTAGGTACTACTATGGAGGTAACATAAACACTGCTTTTTAGGAAACATACTTTTTCTACATAACTAGTCACTAACAGCATTTCTGTGGACAGTGATTATTTAGAAATCCTGTAATCTAGTATTACAAATTTTGTTGTAATAATGATTTTATTAATTTTATGGCCCCTGTGTGTTTTCTAGGGAATCAAGCCTGGTCCTGTCAACAGAATGCTGGTTCTGTCTGCAAGACCTAAAGAGAGGAAGCTTGCTGAGGGGTTAAGGTACAACACAAAAATTCTTCAATGTAGTATTTTACTTATTTTTTTTTTATTTTTTTTTTACACGTTTACATTTCAAAAAGTGTAAACAATAATTAAACCATTGGACGCAAATTGATTTTTGTTGAAATCTTTTACTATTACAGCAACTATATTATTATATTAGAATTAAGTATTGCAGATAGGCGTAAGGAGCAATATTTGCTTAGAATTGATTTTTAACAGCATTTTAAGGGCATGTTTTTTTAATCGTATAAAAAACACTTACATCTATTCATGTCAAATTCATCAGCTCATACTAAAGAAGATTAATATAAAATGAAACATTTGAAAAAATTTAATTTAAAAAGAAAAATATGAAAGATTAGACTGATTAAAACTAAGGAAATGTATTTTTTGCTTAATATTTATTTTTTAATTTCAGGAGTACCCTTTACAAGGGTGTCACCAGTGAGCTGCCTGACCTCTCAGTCCTCCAAATAGCAGAGGCATATAAGGACTTTGACAGTGCTGTAGCCCCTTTGGTCACCACTATGGAGATGTCGAATGATGATCCTTTGGTTGATTCTGCCTTTGGCAAAGTTCAGTATGGAAGTGTGCTGTCATACCAGCAGCCAGCAGCAACAACACCCAACATTACTCACCATCAGGATGCCCCACCACCGCCACCTCTGCCACTAGTTGGTCACAGCTTTGACACATCTGTTTGCTTGTTTGTCCATAGTGAACATGGACAACTACACATGAAGTCACTGGCAGTAAGTTTGGATATGGCACATAAGATAGAGCATGCCACCAAAGAACAAAGTGCATCACTTGATTGGCACTCTGTCCGAAAGCCCCGGGTAACAGCGTCACGTTTTAGGGAGGTTTGTCATGTGCGTGGCCAGAGCTCAGCTGAACACCTGGCTGAAAGAATCTACAAGGGAACTCGCCAGACAGCAGACATGAAGAGAGGTCTTGAAATGGAATCTGCTGCAATTGAGGAATACTGTCTGCTGCGAGAAGTAAACTACCACTCTTGTGGATTCTTAATTCACCCCGATGCACCTTGGCTGGGGGCCTCTCCTGATGGGATTATTTTTGACCCTAAAGAGCACCATGTTTTTGGTCTTTTAGAAATCAAATGTCCAAATGTCAAAAGTTACGTGGACTGTCCTTACCTTAAATTTAACAATGGCACACCAGAACTGAAACAACAACATGCATACTATTGGCAAGTTCAAGGACAAATGCTGATCTCAGGATTGGACTGGTGTGATTTTGTCATTTATGCACAGGATGACATGATGGTCCAGCGCATCTACAAAGACCTCAAAATGTTTCAGAACATTCGAGAGAAAGCCGACCATTTCTTTTTTTACTTTTACCTGCCAAGATGCCTACAGATGTAAACAAACAATAAAAAAAATCTGATAATCATTTAATAGTGTTTTAATATGTATCAAAGTTTTTTATATTAACACCAAATCACTGTACAGGAAATGTTTATCAAAGTTATTTATATTTACATGTTTACATTACTGCATTGCAGGCATCACTGTACAAAAGTTATTTATATTTACATGTTTACATTACTGCATTGCAGGCATCACTGTACAAAAGTTATTTATATTTACATGTTTACATTACTGCATTGCCAGCATCACTGTACAAAAGTTATTTATATTTACATGTTTACATTACTGCATTGCAGGCATCACTGTACAAAAGTTATTTATATTTACATGTTTACATTACTGCATTGCAGGCATCACTGTACAAAAGTTATTTATATTTACATGTTTACATTACTGCATTGCCAGCATCACTGTACAAAAGTTATTTATATTTACATGTTTACATTACTGCATTGCAGGCATCACTGTACAAAAGTTATTTATATTTACATGTTTACATTACTGCAATGCAAATGATCAAAGTTGTATATATTTACATGTTACTATTTGAACAATAAATCCAAATTCGATCCCCAACCAATGTTATCTCATCTTTAATCCTTTGCCCATGCTTTTACTAAGGGGCCATTTTGGTAATTAACAAGGAGGCAAGCAACAGTGTACAGCTGGTTGATACTCCCTGTGATGGAAAGAGGGATGACTGTGTCGAACAGCTTGTGTTGCTTCACCCTGCGGATGAGACGCTCAACGTGGACCCTTAGCCGAGCAATGGACTGTGTCTCCCTCACTTCATCGGCTGACATCTGTTCCCGCTTCGACAGGTAAGCAGGTCTGTAAACTTTGCATGGCACACAGTCATCAACAAGAAAACCTTTGTCGACCATTATCGCCATTCCATGTTTCAACAGCGACACAATCCCAGACTGCTTAAAAAGCTCTTTGTCACTGACAGAACCTGCATACAGGGATGAAACAAAGGTGATTGCACCATGTGGTGCCATGCCGATTAATCCCTTGAAGGTGCAGTGGGACTTGTAAGTGGAGAAGACTTCACTTTGAAGCAGGAGAGAGGATGGAGTTTGGCAACGCAACTCTGTGCAGTCGATCACCACTTGTGTGTCTGGGTAGTCCTGGAACTCATTGGGAAGATGAGCCTTGACTTCCTCCTTAGACATCCAGATGCGGACAGACCCAAGAATGGTGTACAAAAAATTGGCCCAGGTTGTAATAATTCGGCTAACAGTGGACTGATGGATGTTGAATCTGTGGGCCAGATCCTGCTGTTTTAAGCCAACAGAGAGGTGGACCATGAAGAGGAAGAACTCATCAATGGGCTGCAGAGACTGACCCTGTAAAAATAACAAGATTTGCAATTTATTTACATATAATGTGTTGGCTTCCACTGAAAATGTAAAGTTAAGTTTTGTTCTTCTATTTCTTTACCCATGCACTGCCTGTTGTTCCAGCTTCACTCCTTATTGCTCTTGCTCTTGACACACGAATCATGTTGTGGGATGCAGGCTCAATGAGTTTCCAGAAAGCCATTAAATGGCTGTAAGTCACGAACCTAAATGAGATTTAGGACTTTTTTTTTTTTACATGAATATAAATCATAAAATCACAAACTAAAATGAATTACTTGAAGGAAAACACACACACACACACACATATATATATGGTTACACTTTATTTTAAGGTGTCATTGTTACAGTGTAATTATACAATATTAATAGTAATATTAATTAACAACATGTACACAGGTAATAATTCATGTAAGCTGTAAATGTAGCTGTGTGTATATATATATATATATATATATATATATATATATATATATATATATATATATATACTCGCCCTATGATTTTGCACATATTTTATTAATGACAAGGAAGATGTTTTCAGTTGAAACTGTATGTGCATAAACACCCACACTTCAGTCCGTGTAAACAAAACCTTTTAATGAACCACATTAAGCTGTGCAAACAATGCACTGTAACTTTCAAACCCAATAATAGATTTAATCCCTCATGTCACTTTCAGTGGTGATGAAGGGAATGTAAAGCCTATGACGAGTCTTGTAAACAATGCTCTGGGGGAGGGCCACAGTTCCACCCTACATACCATTGAAATTCTGGGAAGAACAAACAAGTTGTCTTTTCAAATGCAGGATGGCTGACTTCCTTTTTTAAAAATGTTAAGCCGAGTGTCACAAAATTAGCAAACAGAACCAAAATATCATATTTTTGGGTTTATTCACATTATATTGTGTGCATTAATTTACAACGAAAACATTTAATATTGTTGTTATATTTATCCTTAAATGCTCTATACATTAAATTTCAGAAAATGACTGCCAGCATCTATGGCTAGATTTACTTTTTTATTTTATTTTATTGAATGATTATATACCAGAGATATAATTTCCTCGCCATGACATTGTAAGGTCCACACACTTGGTCCAAAGAAGGTATCCAGTGCTGGCTGAAGGTTTCATGTGTGTTCATTTCTTTTCAGCGTGCAAAGTTATTACATTTAAAGGGACACTCCACCCTAAAATGATAATTTTGTCATTAATCACTTACCCCCATGTTGTTCCAAACCTGTAAAAGCTCAGTCCGTCTTCGGAACACAATTGAAGATATTTTGGATGAAAACCATAAAAGGTATTAACAAAAGTTTGTGACTTTTCTTACTTCATACCAGAGATGGGACCAAGTCACACATGTGCAAGTCTCAAGTAAGTCTCAAGTCTTAACCTTCAAGTCTCAAGTAAGTCCCAAGTATTTTTTTCTTGGGCAAGTCAAGTCAAGTCAAGTCACAAGTTATGTCAAGTCAAGTCCAAGTCAAGTCACCCTATTATTGTTATTTTACCTGCAGAATCTGATCTTAATAAAGTTAAAAGACAAGATATAAGTAACTGTCAGTAAATTAAAATAATTTGGATTTGCATTGTAAATACTCATGTTCAGTAAAATACATCATGGAATCAAACAAAATTGTAACTTCCTAAAATTATTTATTTTTCACTTCTGCCAACAGTGTTTGAAATGTTTTACATTTTCAACATTGAGTCCATAAAACAAATAACAGCTAAACATCCAACAGACTCCTCTCTGAAAACCTCTCTCTCTCTCTCTCAAACACAGTTTACATACAACATTAAACTTTGTTACATTTCTCCTCTCTCTCTCTCTCTCTCTCTCACACACACACACACACTCTCTCTCTCTCTCTCTCTCTCTCTCTCACACACACACACTCTCTCTCTCTCTCTCTCTCTCTCACACACACACACACACACACACACTCTCTCTCTCTCTCTCTCTCTCTCTCTCTCTCTCTCTCTCTCAGTATAGAATATAAATATGACGTATTTTCAGCTGTTTCATACTTTTTTGTTATGTACAGTACAGACCAAAAGTTTGGACACACCTTCTCATTCAAAGAGTTTTCTTTATTTTCATGACTATGAAAATTGTAGATTCACACTGAAGGCATCAAGGGCTATTTGAGCAAGAAGGAGAATGATGGGGTATATATATATATATATATATATATATATATATATATATATATATGTAATGTAATGTGCACTTCTCATAATTACATATATATATGTAATGTGCACTTCTCATAATTGGGTAATCGCGGCAGCTACATTTGTTTTTCTGATTAATTGTTTTGCTCTATGAGAAAGACAAGGTAACAAAATATTCGGGGCTTATGCCCTCTTAGCCCAGCCCTAGCGCCGCCCCTGGAATGCGTTTTTTGACGGCCTGCTAGCGGATCATTAGGGGCCGTTCACATCACGTCTTTTGCGCGCGCAAGTTCGCTATTTCCAATGTAGGCGCGCGGTATGCGCGCTCATAATGGAAGCAACGCGCGCGCGTCGCACCGCATCGTGTTAAAAACATCTAAACTTTTCAGAATGCCGCAAGCGCACCGCGGGTCATGTGACAATAACTAACCAATCAGCTTCATCCTTTCCCGTATCAACGTTGAAAGCTCAGCTAAGATGAAGGAACAGCTGTTCATAGCTGTATATGGATTGCCATTTTGAAATGAATTTAGTAGCAGAGCTACTGCGAGCGATTTTTAGTGCTGCAAATCCATTTATCCTTTGCTGAAATTTCCGCGTCTTCATTGAGAGAGAGCGTGTCATGGATGCTTAGCAACGACAGACGCCCCAGGAGCACTTCTGCCCGAGCGCTTTGGAAAGAAGGAGAAAGCGGCGCGACTAGCGTTCTCCACGCGTTTTTAGCATAGACAGTAAAAGAACTGGACACAGCGACCCCATTGGAACTCAATTGAGACAAATGAAGCCCAGTTTTAGCGTTTTTTAGCACTTCCTTTTCTGACGCGCAGACTCAAACGAAGCTTGGCGACGTCAGCAACCTGTCTGACAGATGTAAATCTTCTAGTAGCTGTGCGTGAAAACTGCCATCGTTAATCTTGCAGAGACGGCGAGCTTGAGCGGGGAGTTCTTTGTCGTGAGTGAGCAGGAGTAAGTATTCTGATTAATTATTTTGTATAGTATTTTAAAATGTAACGCCAGTACGCCATATTAAGTTAATTGCCTGCGAGCTTCTCCACCAGTCTGTACGGTAATGCGACAGAGAGCCGAGTGGTTATGACGCAATCGTTAGCCTTTTTTTTACAAAAACTGTTTATACGGGGCCATAATGTAACATAGAAGGTAATGGAGCCCTTTATACATTGTCGTGTATCTTTAGAAATAAATGATGGACAAACAGAGTCTTTAAACGCCTCAGATGTAAAGTTATTCGCTGTCAAAGTGACGCCAAAATGAATGGGAGTCAATGGGAATGCTAACGCAAGTGAAGTTCTGCTACAAGATGGCAGCCCCCACCCGACTTCAACTTCCGGTCGAGTTCCTTGCCCCTTGGTTTTTAGGCGCGAATTATTGAAGACAAAAGCGATGACCGTCGGTAACCCTCAGGCTGACATGTTGATGTGATGTGATATCTGATTTAAGTGGGCGTAGTGTGTGTAAGGTAGAGAGGGCATGACTGATGATTGTGTCCTGATCCAGTCACGACGCTATTCTCAGCCTGCGCTCCAGCTGAGTAATCAACTTTATTTAAAAAAATAATTTATATATTTTATATTCAAACTGAAAACATGATGTGATACACACTCAAGTCATTCAAGTCACCGTGTCTCAAGTCAAGTCAAGTCCCGAGTCTTTAACTTCCAAGTCCGAGTCAAGTCTCAAGTCCTAAAAATAGCGACTCGAGTCGACTCAAGTCCAAGTCACCAAGTCACAAGTCCCCATGTCTGCTTCATACACAAAAAAAGTGTACAATTCTGAAAAAAAAAGATATTTTATAATAGTGATTTTTATTTTATTTCAAAATATAGAGAAAAGGTAGAAATGAATGACTAATGAACCAATAAGTGCTCATCTTCTACTGTCGACTAGTTATAATTGTGATTTTATGAAAAAATTTACATAAGTGTTTGTTTACCACAAAGTAGGCTATATTTTGTTCATCCCATTAAAAATAACATTAAATCATCTTATAGAGCTTTAAAGTGCTGGAAATAGTTGTGTGAAATGAGTGCTTGAATTTCACTCTCAAAAGGTTCTACAAACCTAATGATATAATGCATTTGACTATTTCTACCACAACACCATGGTTACAGTAGCTCGTTCCGGCTACAGAAGGCCCAGTAATGTATTCCCACTTTGCTTATATACCCAGACCAGAACAAAGAAATCTTTTGGCTGTTAGGGTCTCAGGGTCTCGTAACCCAAAAGGTCATAAACCTAGTTTTGGGGATGAAAACTAATGGTTATCAAAGATCTTTATTGGGACTTTATTTTATCTCCCACATGCGAGAGTGAAACCACCTTACCAGTCACACCTGCAGTATTTATACTGACCAGAGATAAAACAGCTTGAAACAACAGATTTGTGAAATTTGCATGACTGGCTGAGACCTGAGGGGAAGGAGAGGGTGGATGAGAAGAGATCGCACCAGCTGAATCAAATCCTCTCTTTCAGATTAGTGAGTTTTATTATTTTATTACAGGATAGGAAACTTGAATTCATCCTTTCAGTCCTCCCCAGGCCCCTTGGGGCAAACTTGGAGCAGTCCCTTAAGGGCCACAATTTAGACGATCTCTGCATGATGTCCATTTCTGCCAAAGTCTTTATAAGCTGGTATCTGTAATGATCAGCACTAGTTGATGTGTGTATGTCTCAGAAGATCAAAATGCCTGAGGTTCTGTAATCTTACAACATCCCTAGTCTAAACATGAAATCTGATTCTCATTGCATCTCCAAGCCATCACAAGGAGAGGGAGACACATTGCCCACAGATTACTTTTCTTAAAGTCAAATTATGAAGCCGATGTTGCCTGTATTAGGTAGAAAAAAGCACATTTGGAGGCGGTTGTAAATGCTGTAAAAATCTGATTGGAATAGACTTTGTTGGCTGTAATGCATTACAAGTAACACGAGTTATGTAAATCAGATTAATTTAAGTAACAATTAATGGACTACTTTTCAATTTAGAAGAAAATATATGAGTTACTTTTCCAAATAAGTAATGCCAATTACTTTGCTTCCCATGTCTTGACTGAAAGCTTTCCTCATGTTGAGAGAAATCAGGAGAGTGCAGACGCGTTGTGCATGCTGTCTGAACTTGATGCTTTCTGTAGTAGACTAAATATGAACGTGTATTTAATCATCTCACCTGCAAAAACAGATTTGGTATTCCTCAAAATGAATAAGAACAGTCAAATGCAAACTTGGCTTGACTTCTTCATGCAATTTGTTTGAGCTGTGCCCTCTACTTTACAGACATACATTTACATTTCTTTCACCCTGAGTCATAATGCAATGCAACATTAAAGTCCTTTGCCAGCACCATGCCTTTAAAGTAAACTAGAATATAATTAAACAAATTATGAGCTAAAGAACAACTGAATATCTACTGACATCACGGTTCAAAAAAAAATAGTGGTGGTCTCACACTGGACACAGGTTGAGTTTGACACTCATTTTATGGTTTAAATTTGACTTAAGTTACTTCAACCGTCTGGCCATTTGCATATGTATTGTCCTGCTACATAGTAGGGGACTATAGTGAGTAACAAGAAAACTCCCTTTAGTCGTCATTTCATCACATAGTCTAAAGATATTTATACTACATATTGCTATATATATAGCTATATATATATATATATATATATATTTTATACATACACTGAAAAAAAACTTTCATGGGCAGCCTACAATATCTTGCACTTTCATAGCAAAATACACTTTTTTTATTGAATAGTAAAAAAAGAGACCTCTTTGTTCTCTTTCTCAGTTGTATTGTTGAAAACGCAAAACAGAAAAATGCTGTTGCCGTCATAATCAATTACAAATGACATGAATCATGTAAATGGCAGACCTACTTTCCATTCAGAACTGAAAAATAGTTAGCATCACTAGATATTGTTAGTCGTTTATGTCAGGGAACACTACGTTTCTTATACAGTCGAGCCGGCTGTTGCAACAAACGCAACTTTCACCGCTCTTTCAGTTTTCATTCTTAAAATCAGCATTAACAGCAATTCAAAAGGGGTAAGCTTTTAACTGAACTGTATAGCCTACAGTACATGCATTTTAGATGCTTATATCATGCTCTTGCCCCATCCATGCACACCGTTTTCACTCGTTGTCAACCTCTGCTTTTCTGCAAAAGACTGAAGCTTCATGTGAATTCACAGAACCTTGCATCTAGCTTATAAAAGAAAAATGCTGCAATTTTTTTTTGGTGTTATTTTATTATTGTTGGTGCAGTCTCCAGCTATAGCTTAAACTTCTTAAAATACAGTCCACTTCAGATTGGTTTTAATAACTGCATCAAAAAAAATTCTAATTTTGATTGGGCCGGCAAGTACCCGTTTGTCTAGTTATGCACTGATTAATTAAAAGTAATTAAAAAAGATGCGTGAGTGTTTGGGTTTTGTCTTATGTTTTGAGGATTTTCTTTTTTTTTTTGATACTGTGGTTGAACTTTTTTTTGCTTCAGTGTGGTTGCTGTTTTAATGTAATATACTATAGTTGATCACTTGATTGATTTTGTCATCAATTGGAACTCTGTTTGACTGTTAGTTCTTATTGAGCTATTACCTTTGCTTGTATGTGTGTTTGCCTGATGAAGATCTTTATTCAAAAAGTATAAAGTAGCAATGTTTCGGTCAAAGGGAGCATGAGTGTGAAGATCTTTTTTCTACTATTTGATTAACCTTTTGATCTTGCACCTGGTCAAGACTTTTTTTGGATGTGCGTATTTTAACTTTTTCTTTAGCACACCCCTGCCCATACCTGGAGCCAGCCCCGATTCTCTCACTCATCTTTCTCATCAATCTTTCTTTTTAACCTGGCTGAAATATTCATTACTAGTGTTGTGAAAGTGAAGGTTTAAAAAAAAAAAAAAAAAAAAAAAACACCTTACTTTGGCCAGCGTCTGCTTATATACAATGGAAACTGCAAACAGAATAGTGACCTAAAAGAGAGGCAAAAGTTTCTAAAATTAAAAACGTAAATACTTTCACATAAAAAATATTTCATTTTTTGGTAAACTATCCCTTTAAATGAAACATTTGTGCGAAAACAGCTACAGATATGGTGTCCAAAACATAAGATAACCACCTTGCTCAAAGAAGCCTCCCCATAGTGTGAATCAATACATGATATTTGTTACTTAAAATTTTTCTTAATGCGAAATAAAAATAAATAAAATAAATAAATAATAATAAAAATTTTATATATATATATATATATATATATATATATATATATATATATATATATATATATATATATATATATAATTTATTTTTAATTTTTTAATCTATGGTATATGAAGCTTTTTTTTTTTTTTTTACATGCTCGTACTGACCATGGTATCATACACTCACACCTTCCATGAAGATGACAACCACACCTTTCTGTGTAATAATTATTATGCATTTTTGCAGAGGTAAGCCCTTCCCCCTTTGAATACGATTCGCTATCTTTCAGTTCCTGCCACTCACTTCTGGTTTGTGAACAAGAGAGGCTGTTTCCTACCTTACTGGAACAGGTTTCCTCTCCTGTGACTTGTTTCTGGCAGGTTATGATCTTACCTCAACATGGGATTTAATAATCAGAAGAATTTGAAAATAATCTTCATCCTTTCTGCCTTTGTAACAATGTGTGTCCTTATACTTAATTATCCTGGACAAAAGG
Organism: Carassius auratus; assembly: GCF_003368295.1. Classification (NCBI taxonomy): domain Eukaryota; kingdom Metazoa; phylum Chordata; class Actinopteri; order Cypriniformes; family Cyprinidae; genus Carassius; species Carassius auratus. The sequence continues at coordinate 13,707,225 of NC_039267.1, forward strand.
ATAATCCTTGCCCTCACAAGGAAGGTGAAGGCTTAAATCACTCACTAAAACAGGATGGTGGAGATCTACTTGCTTGTTCTGCTATTTTCCAAGGAGACATGGATGGAGTGGACAAGGCTGCATTCAGGAAGCTCCTGGCCTCTAAAAAAAGAAAAACATTGCTATCAGAATCATTCTACCTCAACGCAACCGAGGATTGTCCATCCTACATCCGAGACAGAGGATTTCTGATGGTTTCTCTCAGTAAAGAGGAGAAAGATTTCCCCATTGCTTACTCCATGGTGATACATGAGAAGATCGAGATGTTTGAAAGGCTCCTGAGAGCCATTTACACTCCTCATAATGTGTACTGTGTTCACATGGACCAGAAGTCTCCTGAGATCTTTAAAGAAGCAGTAAGGGCCATTACGTCCTGCCTGACCAACGTGTTTGTGGCCAGCAAACAGGAGCATGTGATCTACGCCTCTTGGTCTCGAGTTCAAGCGGACATCAATTGCATGCAGGATCTACTCAAGTCACCCGTCCAGTGGAAGTATCTGCTCAACACATGTGGCACTGATTTCCCCATTAAAACCAATGCAGAAATGGTTCAGTCTCTAAAACTCCTGAATGGAAAGAACAGTTTGGAGTCTGAGAATGTAGAGGGCAAAAAGGGTCGATGGCAGTATCATCACGATGTTACAAATGTTGTGACTCGGACAGATGTCAAAAAGTCGCCTCCACCAATACAGAGCCCCATGTTCTCAGGAAATGCTTACTTTGTGGTTTCTAGAGAGTTTGTGGAGCACATCTTCAAAAGCAAAGAGATTCAAAACTTCATGGAATGGGAGAAAGACACGTACAGTCCAGATGAGCACATGTGGGCTACGTTACAGCGGATGCCTTCAGTACCAGGATCCAGTCCTGCAAACGTCAAGTATGAACAGTCGGACATGAATGCAATTGCTCGTCTGGTGAAGTGGAGCTACCATGAAGGAGATCTAAAGAGTGGGGCTCCCTACCCACCATGCACTGGGATGCACAGAAGAGCAGTATGTGTCTATGGAGCTGGGGACTTGAAATGGATTGTGCATCAACACCATCTTTTGGCAAACAAGTTTGACCCAGAAGTAGACGATGTAGCAATCAAATGTATGGAAGCCTTTTTAAGGTACAAAGCTATTTATGGTCAATCATTACTAACAGTTCAAAAATCGGACATTATTTTATGATGCATACAGTACATTTTAGTATCATTCTTTATTATTGATAAGAAATATGTTGATATGATATAAATTTAATTTATATTGAAATATTTATATTCTGTGTTACATGTATGTTAAACTTTCTATGCAGGTCATATTTTGTCTTTTAGGATGTTGCAAATTGTTAAGTGAATGAATTTTCCATACTATTTCTATACTTTCAGAGAAGCTCTCTTTTTGTTATGCATAATATTTAATATAAACCAACACATTTGCTAATAACTTTTTTAAGAAAAAATAGCATTAACAGATCATTAATCGGTTTGGTCTACCAACAGTAAAAATCATGTTAAGAGCAATAAATTAACAGAAAATATTATTTGTCATGAGTTGTCAATGATATTGTGCTCTAAAAAGAATAAACAAGAAATTTACATTTATGTAAAAATGTACCACAGAACTGTGTCTATAAATAAAGAAAGGTTTTCCTTAAAAGGAAGCATACGCAGAATGTGTGAAGACACACGAATAGACTCTTGTATACCTGCATCATGTCTGAAAAAAAAAAACAAGTAACTTTTGCTGTAATAAACAGCTTGAAAATTTGAAAAGATGGTTTCTAAAAGAAAAAACATATGCGACACGCATCAACGGATATCGATGTTTATATGCCTGTTACATGTGCAAATCACTTTCACACTGTTGCTGAAGATACATATGTAACTTTGTACAATCTTTATATTACTAGAGTTTCCGATTCCGATACTAGTATCGGAAATATCACCGATACCTCAACAAATTCTGGCATCAGCGAGTACATGAACCCATATAACGATCCGATACCATTTTCGCTGCTCAGAATGCATTGCAAACACAGGAAGTTGTGCTGTGTTGCCACAAGCAACCCCTGTTTAGAGCAGCGAAGAAGAAATGAAAACACATTTAGCAGTATTTCAGACTGGACCAACCAGACAGTAAAACGGTGACTAGGGATGCCACAAGTACTGGCACTTCACTACCAAGTGGGTGCGGAAAATAAAAAAAATTTGATTATACCAGCGTCTCTGTAGCAAGTTACAGACTCCCGAGTATATTCTGTACCCGCAGCTGCGTTCAGTCACTTCAGTGTTAGTCTATATACTAGTGTCTGTGAATATTAAACTGCAAAATACTATTTAAATATTACTCCTGCAAATTCTACATCTCTGTGGTTGACGGGCGCAGATGCCCGGGAGCTTGCTGTTTTGTAGTCTCTGCCGTGTGTCACTTCATGAGAATTTACGGTTTCATTTGAGAAAACTGTCGTATCATAAACACAGGCACTCAAAGATCTTCATGGCAAGCCATCAAAATAAATGTTCAGTTTAACGTGAGTAAATTGACAATATATTAAGTTAATATTGTAGCCTACAGTAGATTTAGCTATGTCTCTATGTAGTAATAATAATACCTCTCAATTAAATCATAATAATTATGCCTAGACGGTTGCTTGTTTTTTACTTGTTTGAGATTATCTGATTGAGATATAATTTTTTATATTCCTAGACTTATTTGTTGCATTTTTTTATACAGTTATATTGTAAAACTAAAATACCTTTCTTAGTTTGTGGTATTAGATTTTTGGCTGCATTTGAAGTTCTTTTTTGCTTAAGAGAATAAATAATATTAGTCAAAATCATTTCAGATAATAAAAAATACTGTAATAAATACAGTAGTTCATCATGTATTTGTTAATGTTTTGTTAAGGGATAAGTCTAAAGCACACCATAAAATAATTCTAGCAATTTACACAGGGCTAGTAGTATATACAGCTGTATATACAGATACACACCCAGGTATCGGATCAGTACTTGGTATCGGCCAATACCCTGGAAAGAAGAAAAGGAAGAGAAAAAGTGTATTGGAACATCTCTACATATTACATGCCTGCAAAGATGACAAAATGTACTAAAAATTACAGTTCTGCTACAAAATATAAGGGTAGTTGTTTTTTAGACCATATATGGAACTGCAAATTACTCTACACTCTTCAGTGTCATCACACATAGACAAAACTTCTGCAATGCATTAGATAAAAAGGCATTGAGGTTTGGTGCTCGAACAGAACTGAGAGCCACTAGTGTACTGTGTGGAGAGAGACAAAACTGTGTGTGGCATGGAAACTTCTTCTGTGACTGACTTGTCATCTGAGGCACCTTCAGTGACTAACCTAAAACTGTAATCACAAATGAGACAATAGACCAACACATGAAGTATTGGTTTCCTTAAATATCACTAAAAAAACAATGACAAAATAGACTGATAAGGTAGGTGATAAGGTGAACGCTGTTTTGAAGTACTGCCATATTTTTAAGAAAGTTAACAAACCAAAAATTACACGAAATTCTCAATTCATATGAAATGATTCAAATGAACATGAAAGTGAATATATGCAGACTGGAGTAATAAATCTTCAAAGAAGGAAACAAATAGCAGTAAAGAAATATCCTGTGGCTATCTAACCTAGAAAAAGAGCCAATTCATGCAAGCCATTTGATACAATCTCTTCCTGTTCAAACCACAGAACAGCAAAGTTGAACAGTATGCAACTGTGCACAAAGATGCCACACACTGAACCAAAACTGTGTTTAACTGGGGTACAGAAATTTCACTTAATAGGAGGTTCACAGATTGTCTAGGTAAAAATGCAATAAAATAAAGAGGTCAATTGCTAAATTTACTGTGACCCAGAAAGCACTGTCTTGTAGATAATGCACCTTAACCACACCCTACTCTTTCACTTTTTCTACCGACACCCATTCAAGTAACTGGGTATTCTGAATGGTTTCTTTTACAAACAACATATGAATCAATAAATGTTTATTTTTAATATATTATAGTAGATGTTTTTAGCAGTGCCCAGTTTTGTTTTGATAGTATGAAATGAACCAGTCTACTGTCTTTCTTGCCAAAGCTCTTAGATTAAGGTACTGTGCACAATTTTTTGGCTCCATTAGCTTATTAGTATCATCATCACGTGAATGATCAGATAATACAGTAATAGTATCAAAAAGGGTGTTATTTGTTGCTAACCAGGCAAATACAATTGATATGAATGTATATGTAAGATCAGTGTGTTTAAGTAAGCCTGTTTGACAAGCTGATGTCATGGTGCCCTCTACTGAAGAATCATTTAAATAAACTCTGACTCTAATACAGTTTGAGAAATAGAGACATGTAGAACAAACTCTACAATAGAATGGCTTCACGTTTAACGGAACAGCTGGAGGACCAATTTGCAACTTATTATGTCCACTGGCAACGTGATTGGGTATAAAAAGAGCCTCTCAGATTGGCAGTGTCTTTCAGAAGTCAAGATGGGCAGAGGATCACCAATTCCCCCAATGCTGCGGCGAAAAATAGTGGAGCAATATCAGAAAGGAGTTTCTCAGAGAAAAATCTGGAACAATCTCTGTGCTTAAGGTTCAAGGCCGGAAAACCATACTGGATGCCCGTGATCTTTGGGCCCCTTAGACGGCACTGCATCACACAGTGTTGAGTACTCGAGACTCGGACTCGGTCTCGAGACCGTATTTTAATGGTCTCGGTCTTGTCATGGACTCGTGTGCATTTTGACTCGGTATTGACTCGGACTCGAACATAATAGGAATTGGACTTATGCCCGAGTCCACTCGAGTCCCAATCAAAATATTTCATGATTATTACTGTATGTTAATGTTTATTTAAATTGATGTATGTTTGAGACATCCAATGACTGGTGATTTTCTTTTGACGTGAGACGTTAGGCCAGCGACACAATGGATGTGTGGCGCAAGCGTCTCAGCTGCGTGGCGTGTCTGTTTTTAATTCGGCTCCCATGTTAACAGGTTAGAGCTTGCAGACTGCCTGCGTGAGACGAACATCCCAGGCGCAGCTCGAGCCGCGCAGAAAACGCGTGCATGCTAGAAATAGAACCGACGCCTATTTTCCACGCGACACCCGTGCATGTTGGAAGCGTTTCCAGGCAAAATATACTAGGAAAATATGTTTATATGTCATTTTGTACACAAATACATATTAATTCATGACATTTTGATATCTGGCATGAATTCAGATATAAATGTAATTAAAAAAATAAATTAATAATGAACGATTTTCAAATATTGCACCTGTCAAACATACATACTGTTAACGGTGTCCTATCAGTAGGTGTGTTAAAAAAAAAAAAAAAAAAAAAAAAAAAAAAAAAGTTGATGTTGTCATGAAGACAAGAGCCTGGTCTGTCGGCGGTCTCCCTCTATGTCACCTACAGCAGCAGCAGCGTGCCAAGCGCCGCGTGCAGACACGCTTCTGGTGTGTAAAGACACAGAAAACGCGAAGCAGCCACCACGCTTCTGGCACGCAGCAGAGACGCCACGCAGCCAGTGTGTCACCGGCCTTAAGTTACCCTCCTGCCATCCTCCTGTAGTGATCCCGCTTTCCAGAAAGCCACATTGCTACATTATTTCTCTCAACTGTGTTATTTTTACAAAGTAGGACAAAATGGTCACAGAAAAAAAAAACAAATATCGTTTAATTAAATTATATAATGAATACAGACACAGACTGACTGTCTCAACACTAAACATCTCCCCCCAAAAACATGTATGACAGAATGCCTTGAACTTATATGGCATTTCATCCAGCTTTCTTCCCCTGGCACATACACACTTTTGCATGAAATTTTCCTGGACAGTCAGTCAGTTCTTGTGTGTATGCCCTCCGTAACTAAAAAAAACTTGGACTAGTGTGTATTTTACCCTGCATTAAAAGGCACCATCCAGGTAAATTAGCATTAGATTAGAAAGTGATAAAATGGTAACTGTTGTCAGTCCCAGCTTCCTCTGCGCCAGTAGAGAGTGTTTTTAGTCGGGGTGGATTGATCATGAGACCACATCGTGCTTGGTTGGGTAGCAGGATGGTCTCCTCACTTATTTTTTTGAAAAGTAATTATGCCCATCTGTAATCTTCACAACATCTAAAGTGCACATAATCCAAGACATTGTAAGGATATTAGCAGTCATTAGTTAAGCTTTAAGGTTAAAAGTTATGTAAAAGCTGTTTTAGTTGAACATTTACAGGTATAGTGGTACAGTAATGTTACTTGTACTAGAAAGGTTATATGGATGTGTATAGTGGTACAACGATGTTATGTGAAAATGAGCACTTAATATTGACAAGTTACAATTCTTAATACTAATAAAATTACCTTTACACCACATACTATGTGGCCCTTTTACCCTTTATTGTTTCCACCAAACATTTTACATACTCTTGAAGATTTCTTGTGGTCTTGTCAAAGATCCAATCTCTCTGGTCTCGGTTTTGACTCGGACTCGACCCTTTCTGAACTCGGTCTTGACTCGGACTCTACCCTTTCTGAACTCGGTCTTGACTCGGACTCGACCCTCTCTGGACTCGATCTGGACTCGGACTCGAATGAGCTGGTCTCGACTACAACACTGGCATCACATACAGGAATGATACTGTAATGGAAATCACAACATGGGCTCAGGAATACTAATAGAAAACATTGTCGGTGAACACAATCCACCGTGTCATTCGCCGTTGCCGGCTAAAATAAGCCATATCTCAACATGTTCCAGAAGTGCAGCCGTTTTCTCTGGGTCAAGGCTCATTTAAAATTGACTGTGGTAAAGTAGAAAACTGTTCTGTGGTCAGACGAATCAAAATTTGAAGTTCTTTTGGGAAAACTGGGACTCCATGTCATCCAGACTAAAGAGGACAAGGACAACCCAAGTTGTTATCAGCGTTCAGTTCAGAAGTCTGCATCTCTGATGGTATGGGTTAGCATGAGTGTGTGTGGCATGGGCAGCTTACACATCTGGAAAGGCATCATCAATGCTGAAAGGTATATCCAAGTTCCAGAACAATTTATGCTCCCATCCAGACGTCGTCTCTTTCAGGGAAGACCTTGCATTTTCCAACATGACAATGCCAGACCACATACTACATCAATTACAACATCATGGCTGCGTAGAAGGATCCGGGTACTGAAATGGCCAGACTGCAGTCCAGATCTTTCACCCATAGAAAACATTTGGCAAATCATAAAGAGGAAGATGCGACAAAGAAGACCTACGACAGTTGAGCAACTAGAAGCCTGTATTAGACAAGAATGGTAGAACATTCCTATTCCTAAACTTGAGCAACTTGTCTCTTCAGTCCCCAGACGTTTGCAGACTGTTATAAAAAGAAGAGGGGATGCCACACAGTGGTAAACATGGCCTTGTCCCAACTTTATTGAGATATGTTGATGCCATGAAATTTAAAATCAACTTAATTTTCCCTTAAAATTATACATTTTTTCAGTTTAAACTTTTAATGTCATCTATGTTTTATTCTGAATAAAATATTGAAATGTGAAACTTCCACATCATTGCATTCTGGTTTTATTCACAATTTGTACAGTGTCCAGATTTTTTTAGAATATGGTTTGTATAATAATAATAAAAACAAAATAAAAAGTTTGATTTACATAGGGTGGTACATCAAAACTTACTCCAGTATTCCATTGTATTACGTAAATGGGTATAACATTTGAGTTCTGAATAAGCCAAATGCAAGTCTTCCTGATCTTTCTCACTCAAACACACTCACACACAGACCTGTTCACTGTACATACAAAATTTGACTGTCTGCATTTAGCACAAACCTCTACGCTCTATGCTTTAAAAACATAATTCTCTGCCTATCTATCCTTCTCTCTCCTGACTTATGTTGTCTTCTGCTTCATGCTTTCTCTGTCCCTGTACTGTGAGAATCATGTAAATGGTAACTTAGAAATCTTAACATCATTTGTGACCATGGAGCACAAAACCAGTCTTTAAGTCGCTCGGGTATATTTATAGCCAATTTAGCAATAGCCAAAAAAACATTGAATGGGTCAGAATTATCGTTATCGTTATCCCAAAAATCATTAGGATAATAAGTAAAGATCATATTCCATGAAGATATTTTGTACATTTCCTACCGTAAATATCTAAACAATTTATTTCTGACTAATAATATGCACTGCTAATAATAAACAAACTCAAAGGTGATTTTCTCAGTATTTTGATTTTTTTGCACCCTCGGATTCCAGATTTTCAAATAGTTGTATCTCGGTCAAATATTGTCCGATCTTAATAAACCATACATCAATGGAAAGCTTATTTTAGACTGGTTTTGTATTCCAGGGACACGTTTGGATTTTTACTCACTAGACACCTTATCCAAACCAACTGTGTTCACTTTCTCACCTGGATCATGATCTTGGCCTTTTCTCAACCGTGCATTCTTCGATGTGCTCCTCCTTGACTTAACTCTCTTTTTGCACTGACTTTTCTGAGAAGCCAAATAATAATTCCAGTTCACTTTACTGTGAAAGACAATCATTTATTTTTGAGTGTCTATAATACATGAACATTTATCTGTTTATCCTTTGAAAAAAAAAAAAAAAGAAGTGAAAAATTCTTTACTGCAGTCAATGTTGGGAACACGGTAGTACTGTGTGTAAGAGGCTGTCCATGTTCTATTCTCACCTGACTGCTGCTCACTTGCAGGCCTACTCCCATGTGACATGAAAAAAAAAGTTGTATATCCACTTACAAAGAAATTTTCATATACAAATTTTGATCATCCTGTTGTCTAGTTTATTTTAGCTTTTTAACTTAACAAACAATACAGTAGGTTCTACATTAATTCAATTGATTTTGTATTTAATTCCATATAGCTATATTCATTTAAATCCCTTAGAATGAGAAACCTTGTTGTCTAGAACGGCAATATGTTCCATCGGTTTCAAATTATATCATTATTATTATTATTATTATTTAAAAAAAATTACAACTTTGCACACTCGAATTAAAAGTGACATTAAAAAAATCCCTTACTTTAAGACTGTTTCACGATGAGTAATTATTTAATTTAAAACACACACCCAAGATGTCTATCTGCCAATCATTCCAAGGGTTTTCCGGTACAATTCGTATTTCGGCAGCTAAATATCACGTTGTTGGGGTCACTTCAACCCTCGGACATTAAAAACAACCTGCAGCAACAGTGTTAAAGCAGTCTCGCATAGCCAGACCTCCAGACTAATGGTTGTTTAGCCAACGGTCCGTGGTCGTGACATCTAAGCGGAGGGTGTTAAAGTAGCCCAATTTCGTGGGAAAACCCCCTCCAATTTGGTTGGAGGCCCCTTTGACCGCTTTAAGTAAGGCCTAAAGAAAAGCAATGACTACCTTATAACTATACTGTACATCTCACACCTACTATGTTATTTTTTTGTCTATTAAATTATGTTTTAATTATTCTATGTATGCTGTATGTTATTTATCATTTTTACGCTGCTGGTCCTGAGTATTTCGTTCTTATGTGGCAACATTTACAGAATGACAATAAAAGACCTTGAGTTGAGTTCCATGTTTGATGTCTAACAGGGAAATTATGATACCACTGAGCTGAATGGCAGTGCAGTGCAACGAACACACACTGATGAACTTGCTGAATAAAAAGATTTTCACCGACCATCAAAGAAACATTTTTAATTGACACAAGAGTTTAAGAGGCACAAACAACAGCCTATATGTAATTTAAAGATCTCAGAGCATAAAATGCAAATCCACAGCCTTTTATCTACAGATTAAGCATTATAATGTGAATATATCATATATGATATATTGGAGAGAGTTTAACCGTGCACGAGGCGCGCGCGCTGTTTGAATAACTTTACTGAATGGAGAATGATTGACGAAAAAAAATTATAAATGACTTCGTGAAATTATAAATCAGACGGACCCTCTCAGACCCAAGTCACTCAAACTGACAAGAAAAAAGCGGGAGGCGCGGAAAAGCGCGCTGTAAGTGTTTGCATCCCAATATAAGACTTTAAGACTGCAGATTATCCATACAGGTATTGGAATATTAAGCCTACAGGTTAACGTGTACCTTCATCTTCTTGCTTCTTCCAGCCTCTTCTTTTGTCGTTTTTCATGGCCAGAAAGATATTTTTGTTTCTTGTCAGACATCGTCGACGTCGGAGAACCTGACTGACATACACTGACCAGGGGTCAGTCTGGATCAAGATTTGCGGGGGACTCTCCATAATAAAGAACTAAATAAAACTGTGCTCATCAC